>NC_143511.1:89957800-90093939 GCF_031878675.1 Megascapheus bottae | reverse complement strand
AGACTCACTAAGGTGGAGAAGACCAAATGAACCCTGGGGGAGGGGGCGGAAGCCTGAGGAAGAGGGCTGGGTGGGTCCCGGCAAAGCAGGCCTGGCGGGCCACCGCTGGGCCACACCAGCTTCCAGGTGGCTTCTCAGGAACCAGGAGGCCTCGGATTGGCTCTGCCCACCGCCCCACCTGTTTTCCTGAGTGGAGCCCTGGGGGAGTGGGGAGAGGCCTGGAACCCCGGCTCCCATCTCTGCCCCAGGCCGGACTCAGGACCCAACTCCCGAGGCCCTGCGCGCCTTCCGTGACTTCTACCCTACTGTGGGGCTTCAGGATGACATGATGGCTCTGCTGCCCAAGTCAGGTGTGTGGTCAAGGCCTGCTGGCCACGTGGGCAGCAGGCGGTCTTCTCGGGCTGGAGACCTGTGCAGACCCCTGCTCCTCAGCGCCCCTTCACTCCCCAGCACAACCCAGGCCTGGACTCAGGCAGGCTGGCGTGGGGGGGGACGGCACTGCAAGAGCCCGGGCGCAGGGCTGGGGGCTGTGTGAGCAGCGCAGATGTGTCTCCCTCCCACAGACATGTGCTCCCCCGGACATGGCGGCACCCTGGCACCCCCAGAGACCCAGCCCAGCCCCTCCCAGGAGGGGATGGTGAGAGCTGCATCCTGGGGGTGGGGGGCTGTGCAAGACCCTCAACCTTTTCCTCCCAAGACCCCCAGCCCTCTTCCTCTTGGGTCCACCCTCTGTCTGCCAAGCCTCTTGTGGAAAGCCCTTCCTATCCTCTCCAGAAGCTTGCTTTGGCTTCCTGGGGCTGCTGGTGGAGGGGGATCCATGGCCTGTCCTGGCGTGGCGGGGTGGGGAAGACCCATGGCTGCTCCTGGCGTGGTGGGGGTGGGGTGGGGGAGGACCTGTGGCTGCTCCTGGCGTGGCGGGGGTGGGGGAGGACCCGTGGCCTCTCCTGGAGTGGTGGGGGGTGGGGGTGGGGGAGGACCCGTGGCTGCTCCTGGCGTGGCGTGGCAGGGGAGGACCCGTGGCCTGCCACAGTTGAGGGCACGCTGGCTGACCAGCTTGTGGAGAGCAGCGAAGGTCTGGATGCGGGTGGACGTCCCATGTGTGCGTCTTCTGTGCAGGGTGAGCTGGGATCCGTAACCCTCCGCAGCCCAGCGTGGAGTGAGGCCCCAACCCCGGGGCCGCCCCAAACCTCTCAGCCTCCACCGTAGTTCCCCCCCCCCAGGAGCTTCCCACACCCAATAAACAGACTCTGCACCTCACAGCCTCTGTCTCTGTGCAGGTAATGGGGGCGTCATCTTGACCCAGCGCCCCTGGGGTGACCGAGGCAGGGAGGTAGCCACTGGAAGCTCTTCTGGTGGCAGGGTGGGGGGGCAGCCAAGCCTGGCTGCTGTCAGGAGCCACAGGGAGAGCTGTGGGGCCACTGGTGATTCACCCCACATCACGGGCTTTGCGGGGCACAGCCGCTAGAGGGGGTGCAGGCTAGTCTGCCGTCTGCCTCCCGCCCCAGCTGCAAGCTCAGGCGTAGGCTTTAGTTGGAGAAGTGGCAGTCTACTCTGTCTCACCACTGGCTGGCCACTTGCTGGGTGGCAGCTCCCCTGGAAGCCTGTGGCTGTCTCACAGCGAGGCACGGAGGCAGGGGAGGGGCGAGTTCCCCGGGGCCACCCAGCTGGCAGGTAGCCAGGCTGTGATTTGAAAGTGGAGGTGAGCTACGCTCTACCCTGCTTCGACTGAGAGGAGGCCCAGGGCAGCCCCGACCCGGGGATCTGTACCCACCCAGCCCAGGGCCACAGAGAGCCGGTGCCACTTACCCCGCTTCCCCTGTGCTGCCGAGACTGCCTTTCCTGTCACTGCAGACCCTGGCACATCAGCCAGGGGCAGCCACTGCATTTGGTATCCAGCCAGCTCTGGCTACTCCCCTAATGTCCCCTGGGCAAGCTGAGAGTCCCTCTGGTGTCCGTAGTAGCCTACCCACGAGTGCCTTCAGCTTCTTGAGCCCCTTCAGCTTGGAGCAGGAGCACTGACCAGGCAGGGGCTGCCGGGGTACCCTGAGGCCCCTCCCAACCCTGTGATCCTGCCTCCCTGCTGTTCCAGGGCCCTGGGGGCGGGATCCTGGGCCCTAGGCCACTGGGAGGAGGCTTCTTGGCCGGGCGCTCTGTGGCTCTTTACCCCTGTTCTCATTTGCAGGGAACGGGAGGAAGTGAGGGTGGGAAATGGGGAACTATCATTCCTTAATCATCTTCCCAGGGTGAGTGCACACAAATAATCACGCCATAAACCAGAGTGGCTTTGAAAATAAACATTTTTTTTTGTCTCAAAAATAGTCTTAGCTGGGCGTGATGGCTCACGCCTGTAATCTTAGCTACTCAGGAGGCTGAGATCTGAGGACCAGGGTTCAAAGCCGGCCCTGGCACTGTGCTCACCAAATTCTGATCTCCAATTAATTAATCACTAGAAAACTGCAAGTGGCGCTATGGCTCTGGGGTAGGGCAGTAGCCTTGAGCTGAAGAGCTCAGGGACAGCACCCAGGCCCAGAGTTCAAGTCCCATGACGGACCAAAAACAAAACAAAACAAAACAAGTCTTCCTTGAGGCCGGGAGTGTGGCCTAGTGGTAGAGTGCTTGCCTAGCATTCAGAAGACCCGGGTTTGATTCTTCAGTGTCACATACATAGAAAAAGCTGAAAGTGGTGCTGTGGCTCAAGGGGTAGAGCTCTAGCCTTGAGAAAGCCCAAGGGCAGTGCTGAGGCCTGAGGTCAAGCCTTAGGGCTGTCATGCATGTGTGTGCATGTGTATTCCTGCGTGTGCATGCGTGTGTGCATGCATGAGCATGTGTGTGCGTGTGTGCATGTGTGTGCATATGTATTCATGTGTGTGTGCGTGGGCATGTGTGTGCATGTGTGTGCATGTGTGGGCATGTGTGTGCGTGCGTGCATGCAGGCACACTCAATCTTTACAGCCTGAGAGATGCCAGCTGGCTTGGTGAAGTGAGAGAGGATTGGGATTCTGCCCGGGGTTATAGGTGGTGTCATCACAGGAGAGGGCCAGGACAGCCTGTGTCACTGTGGTAGGGTCACAATACCCACCGTTGTCCCCACAATGAAGGTGTGGGGTGCAGTGGCCTCTTAATCCCTGTTACCTGCCAGCCTGGGCCTCCAGCACAGGGAGCCAGGCCCAGCCCCGATCGGGGGCTCTACAGGTTATGAGCAGACAGGCCAGGGCAGCTGGAGGGGCGGGGGCTGCTCTGTCCCTGTGTGGTCCTCCCCACTGTGGCTGTGTTCATGCTGTGTCCTCACGTGGTCCTCCCCACTGTGGCTGTGTTCATGCTCTGTCCTCACGTGGTCCTCCCCACTGTGGCTGTGTTCATGCTGTGCCCTCACGTGGTCCTCCCCACTGGGTCAGGGGTGCTCCAGTCTGAGGTGGAGACTGCCAGCCCTGTCCCCCGGAGAGCATTGTGGGTAAAGAGCGAGCATAGTGGGGTGGGGGCCGGCAGCTGCCAGCCTGGGATGGCACGGGGGTGGGGTTCACCCGGCCATTCGCTGACCGCAGTGGCTCCTCTGGGTACTCAGCCGGCAGCAGTGGGAGCGGAGGGGCCCGGAAGCTCTGTCCTCTCCTCGCTGCCCTCAGCCCTGGGACCACAGACTCCGCCATGCGTGACTGGTGCCTGGCCGTCCCGGGCCTTGGCTTCCTGCCACAGTTGGCAGGCCTGGTCTCCACAGGTCCTCAGTGCTCTGGGCTTGTGATCAAGGTCTACAGAGGGCCTTGCTGGGCACCGACTGCCTGGCAGGGGTGAAGGTGGTTCCTCGCTCAGCACGACAGTGGCAGCGCGCGTTCTGAGCGGGGGAGGGCTTGCATGCGTGCATGGCTAGCGGCAGGAAGCTGGAGGCGGCTTCCCCAAAGCCTGGCCCTCTGGCCAGTGGGTGAGCCACCTGTCTGGTCGGTGCCATGCTGCCTACTCGTCTAGTGGGGCTTCCTGTGGCCTCTCCGAGCACCCACCGGGAGAGATATAAAGTCCCGAGGCCCGCGCCAGCCTGCGTGTGGCTTGGCTGTGGGCGCCGGTCCCAGGTGTCTGCTGCCAGGTGCATGGAGGGAAAGGCGCTCGTCGCCCTGCTCGGGCTGTGTGTGGGGCTGGCCGCCAGGACGCAGAGCGCCACGCTGCAGGACTTCGACTTCTCCAAGGTAGCCACGGCACAGCTCTTTCTGGGGCCTGGTTCTGCTCACAGCCAGCTTGGAAGGGGTCAGGACTTCATGTTATGGGGTACTCTGCACCCCTGGAGGGAGGAGTGTGGCTTGGCCCGGGGTCCCTGACTCTGCACCCCTGGAGGGAGGAGTGTGGCGTGGCCCGGGGTCCCTGACTCTGGGTACTAGTAAATCTGCTCTGTCCTCCCGGCTCACTGTCTCCTAGTTTTCGGGCCTTTGGTACGAGATTGCCTTTGCCTCCAAGATGGGGGTGCTCAGCTCACCTCACAAGCTGGAGAAGATGGGGGGCGTGCTGATAAAGCTGGAAGAAAATCACATATCCTTGAGCACCACCCACTTCAGGTGAGCGGGGCCCGACCTCCGGCTGGGACCCCCCCCCCACCGCCATCACCTGGAACTCTGAGCTAGGGAAGCCACCAGATTTCCCCGAGGTCCACTTTCCTAGCTCTGAGTCTGTGCGAGGCGACCCTCCCTGACTTGGTGATGTCCAGGACTGAGGGGACTACATCCAGGCCAGCCCAGGTCCTGCTGGCATCCTGGGGACCAGTGCCATGTCCCCAAAGGGACACCCAGGCCTGCTGGCACATGTGAAAATGGGGGTGTGTGTCCCCGTGTCCACCTCAGGGGAAATGTCCATCAGTCCTGTGTGTGCCCATCGAGAGGACAGCCTCCAGGCCTGCATGTGAGGACAGGGCTCATGGAGTGGGCGCCGGGCCTGTTTCCCCTCACCGCTCTGTGGGCTGCCTCCTTCCTGGGGGGGTTGGGTCGAGGTGCCTGCTGGCTGGTTCCTGGGGTCAGGGCTCAGCAGATGTTAGAGCGCCTGTTCCTGGCTGGGCGCTGGACTTGTGGGCCTGTCCATCAAGGCGTTTCTGGGTGTGAAACGTGGGGCCTGGTAGGTGCTGGCAGCATTTGGCAGTGCCTCTCGTTCTTTCCTCCCTCCCTCCCTCTCTCTCTGGGTCTGGCTCTGTGACTCACACCTCACCATGTAGACCAGGGTGGTCTCAGCCCTGGAGTGCTGGGACTAAGGGGGTGGCTGCCATGCCTGGCCGGGCTTTCTGTCTTCCCAGTGAGGAGGGCTGCGTGCTGGAACAGGTCTCAGCCTTACCCGGAGATGCTCCAGGAAAGTTCAAGGTTATCAGAAAGTCTGGTGAGGATGCCGTCCCCAGGTGTGGGGTGGCCTGTCTGGGTCCCTGGGGTCTCACCTTGTGTGTGTCTGGTCCTGGAGAGGCAGGAACTACTCCTTCTTGTGAAGACTGGACTCATGGAGTCTTATCCTGGCCTCTCCAGCCTGGAGCCCTCCAAGCAGTAACAGATGGCCAGGCCAAGACACTGGAGCTTGGCTGGGCCCCCCACAGCCACTGTCCATGCCTGTAAGGTCTTCCTTTGCCAGAGGTCAGCGACCTTTCCTTTGAAGTCAGGGTATGAGCCAGCATGCTTTTGTCCCAGTCAGTGGTGGTCCCAGCCCCCCCCCCCCAGAGAGTCCCTCAGACAGTCCATCCGACGGTCCATCAGACAGTCCATCCGACAGGCCCTCAGGTCCTCAGACAGTCCCTCAGAAGTTCCTCAGGCCCCCAGGCAGTCCCTGAGTCCCTCTGACAGCCCTGGGCCCACCCGCCCACCTCTCTGGAGATGGAGCCTCTCTGGGCAGAAGATGCTCAGTGTCTGGCTGTCTCATCTCCCAGGGGACAAAGAGATTGAGATCTTGGACACAAACTACAAGTCCTACGCCATCATGTGTGTCTCTCTCCAAGTAGCCGGGGACGTCCAGAGGATGATGAAGCTCTACAGTAAGGCCAGGCTGGGGTCTCCTGGGGGAGGGGATGTGCCATCCCAGCTGTGGCTGTGCCCACTTCCAGGGCCCCTCAGGGGACAGAGCAGGGAGGGGCGCCTGCCATGGCTGACTGGCTCCTCCCGCCCTTGCCCACAGGCCGGACTCCAGCCCACAACAAGGATTCACTGAGCAAGTTCCACACGGCGGCCCAGGAGCGTGGGTTCACAGGTTCAGACGTATACCTGTTCAAGGAAGACTGTGAGTAGGCCCTCCCACGCCGCGGCCCCCGCCCATCAGGGCCGCGACGGCAGAGCCCTGGCTGGCCTGCCGCCCCCACACCGCCGCTTTGCTTTGTCCACAGTGACCTGTCTGTCTGGGCTGCAGAAGGTGAGTGCCCCCACCCCGCCCGGGCACCCCGGATCTGGGGGCCACTCCAGGCCGAGCTCCATTCCTAGCCAGGAGACGTGGCTGTGCCCCATGGTGGGGGCTGACAATGCCCACCCACCCCTTGCCCCCGCCTCCCTTCAGGGGAGGGGAGTCTGTGCTCCTCAGCCCGGGCAGGACCCCAGGGGCCCAGGGGCCTGGCGGGGTGGAGGGTGGGGGGGCTCCCTGTCGTGTCAGAGGGTGGTGTGGGGCTGCAGGCCAGCTCTGGCCCCTCAGGCCCTGCCCACTTGAAAAGTGGGGCTCAGGGAGCCACGTGCAGGCCTCTGGGGTCCGGTGCCCTGTGCTCCCTGAGGCCAGAGGCCTTTCCCTTCCTTCCTTCTCGCCTCCCTTGTCTCCTTGATCTTTCGTCACACTTCCCTAGAACTCAAGCCAGGCCGGTGTCCCCTTCCACACGCAGGAGCCCAGCTAGAGGACCTCGTGCCCTGGTCTGAGTCTGAGGCCTGGGCCCCAACTCTTGTGCAACCTGCCCTGGGGCCACCCCGCTCCTGTTCTGAATAAACCTGCTGTAAATACTGTCCAGTGAGCGTCTGTCCTGAGGGGAGGGGACAGCTGGGCTGAGGGGACAGCAGGGGTGGGGAAGGACAGAGGGGTGGGAGGCGACAGTGGGGGTGGGAGCACCGTGGGGCTGGGGGTCAGCAGGCGATGGAGCAGGGGAATGGGGAGGTTGCTCAGCTTCCTTCCTTCCTTCCTGCCTTGCTTCCTGCCTGCCTTCCTTCCTTCCTTCCTGCCTTCCTTCCTGCCTTCCTTCCTGCCTTCCTTCCTTCCTGCCTTCCTTCCTGCCTTGCTTCCTGCCTGCCTTCCTTCCTTCCTTCCTGCCTTCCTTCCTTCCTGCCTTCCTTCCTTCCTGCCTTCCTTCCTTCCTGCCTTCCTTCCTTCCTGCCTTCCTTCCTTCCTTTTGTGCCTGGGCTGGCTTTGAACCTTGATCCTCAGATCTCAGCCTCCTGAGTAGCTAGGATGACAGGCGTGAGCCAGCGGTGCTTGGCTTTATTTATTTATTCATTTATTTATTTTTAATTTTTGGTCCATCACAGGGCTTGAACTATGGGCCTGGACGCTGTCCCTGAGCTCTTCAGCTCAAAGCTACATCCCTACCCCTGGGCCTGGGCGCTGTCCCTGAGCTCTTTAGCTCAAGGCTACCACCCTACTCCTTGAGCCACAACACCAATCCCTGGCTTTTATTTATTTTTTATTAATTTACTTTATTGTTTTTCTAAAGCTATACAGAGGATTTCCACTCCCTGGCTTCTGTTTTTTATTACTTTACTTTCTGGTTATCATAGCGCTATGCAGCGGGTTTCCATTTACATGCGTAGGTAATAAGTACATCTCTTTCCTACAGTGTCATCTGTCCCCTCTCTTCCGCTCTCCCCTTCCATCGCCATCGTCTTGCAGTTCACTGTCTTCCCGTCACTCCTACACTTTCTCATCCTTTTTCCATGGTCTTACTTTGTGGCAGTCCCAGAGCTTGAACTTGGGGCCTACTCTCTGCCCCTGAGCTTTTGTGCTCAAGGCTAGCCCTCTGCCACTTGAGCCTTAGCTCCACTTCTGGAAGATAGTTTATTGGAAGATAAACACAGAAAGCCATAAAATCTGGCATGCAATTCCTTGATAGTAGAGCTCAGAATACAAGGGCAGCCAGACCAGGTGGAGACATCCAAGCAGTAAAAAGCACCCAAGAATGAGCTCTCCTCCCTCCTCCCTGTGTCCGTCAGGGTAGCACACGGAAACCAACCAAGACGACAGGTCAGTTCAAACAGCAGCCGTGAAGTAACCAAGGTCAGTGGTTACTCACGCATGGCCCTGTGCGACCATGCGACTTTCCTGTAGGTGTTGAGACTCTAATGGCCACGTTGCTTGCCAAGCCCAGTCGAATGGCTGGTGACCTAGAAAAGTAGCCTGTGAGCTCAGGCGGGTCGCTCTCTCTCTATAGGAACGGCCCTGGCCAGTCAGTGGGATTCTCCATGCTCGGCTCCGAATAAAGCTTTGTCTGACCTCCGCTTTTGTGTCAGTCTCATTCTTTGAACACAGACCCCAACAGTGACTCTTTCAAGTTTGTCAGATTTAACTTTGATTCTTAGTTTCAGGTAAGCCCTGCTTAAAAGCTATTTTTATTGATCCTATTGCTTCAATTGGGAATAAAGGGGGCACAGACTCTATCTCCCCCCTGATGTGGGATTCAGCCAGCTGGGACATGTCATCCCAGCAACCAGCAAGGAGAAGCCTCTGAGCCCCACCTGGACTGTCCTGGCAACCAGCGACCACAGAGAGACACTGGGAAGCCTGCTCAGCTAAGAGGGGACGGCGTCAGGTCCTGCGTACAGCCACCTGGTGCTTGTCCCCTTCAAATGAACCAGAGCTGGGAGAGCGAAAGAAAATAGTTCAGCTGGGCACGGTGGCTCACACCTGTCATCCTAGCTACTCAGGAGGTTGAGATCTGAAGATCGAGGTTCAAAGCCAGCCCAGGCACAAAAGGGCCTAAGACTCTTATCTTCAATTAACTTCTAGAAAACGGGAAGTGGGGCTGGGCTCAAGGGGTAGAGTGGTAGCCTTGACCTGAAGAGCTCAGGGACAGCACCCAGGTCCAGAGTTCAAGCCCCACAACCAACCAAAATGAGAGAGAGAGAGAGAGAGAGAGAGAGAGAGAGAGAGAGAGAGAGAGAGAGAGAGAGAGAGAGAGGGGGGGGGTGGGGGGAACGTGAGTGCGTACGTGTGTGGGTGAGTCAACCTTTGTGGTCACTCCTGGCAAACAGCATTCCTCTGAAGCAGCTGGGGACTGACTGATACATACTAGGTGCAGTATGAGGACTGGGGGTGGGGGTCTGACCCCTGATCTTGGGGAAAGAGCCCAAAATGGCTTTCTTTAAGCCATATCTAAAACTGGGTTCTCACATTCCCCACTGGTTTTAGTTCCAAATCAAATCATTGCTGGCGGATTCTACAGCTCGGGTTGGGAGGGGCATGCGGTGAGAATCGGCTCTGCCCCGGATCGGGCGCTCAGAAGTGGAAAAACACCACCCTGCCCTGGGACATGAAGACGAGCTCCACATCAGTGCACCGATCCTGACCCATTTCCCTCACAGCCAGCATAAGTACATACCAACTTTACTCGTGAACTCCAGGTTTCAGACATACTCACACCATTTGCTGCATACTCAGACTCCTTGAGGTTTGTCTTCCACCATGTAACATATAAGACAACCCTTACTATTCAAATCCTTTCCTATTCGGGGAAAACAATTTCTGTTCCCTCAATTCCTTTCCCAGGGCTTTCTTTACTAACTTTTCCTTAAAAAACATTTCATTACTGGATTTTCCTTAATTTATATTGTGGATTAACTTTATTTTATTGTTATTTGTGGGCCTTGAACTCCCGGGCTGGATGCTGTAAAGTTAGCGCTCTACCACTTGAGCCACAGTGCCAATTCTGGTTTTCTGGTGGTTAATAGGAGATAAGAGTCCCACAGACTTTCTGCCTGGGCTGGCTTTGAACCTCAGTGTCCTGAGTAGCTAGGATTACAGGCTGAGCCATGGGCACCAGACTGAATTAACTTTTCGACATCTTGGTTTAATTAACTTTTACACACATTTATTTGTACCCAAATCTGATGAGTCTCTTTGTGGCTTGATTTTTTTTTTTTTTGCTAGTCCTGGGCTTGAACTCAGGGCCTGAGCACTGTCCTTGAGCTTTCTCAAGGCTAGAGCTCTACCACTTGAGCCACAGTCCCACTTCTAGCTTTTTCTGCGTATATGGTTCCGAGGAATTGAATCTGGGTCTTCCTTCATACTAGGCAAGCAGTCTACCACTAGGCCAAACTCCCGGCCCCAACTTTAGCTTTTTTTTTTTTCCATATATTTTTTGTTGTAATTCATAGAAGGGTTACATGATATTTGCCAGATAGAAGGTGCATTAATTCCCATACACTGATACCCTTTCACATGTCTTGGTCCCCATTTCCCTCCCCCACCCCTCATCTTGTTTTCCCCATTCCCTATCCAATTTCAGATAACCAAATACAAATATATCTGATATATCAGGTAACAAAGTGACATAGTGTAACAATATGAGATAACCAAGGGAAAGCAAAAGTGATGAGAGGTAACATAGTATCTGAAGAACAACAATCATTCATTATATGGCTTATGTTTACATCATATTTTAAATGACAAGTTTAACAAACAAGTGTTCAAGGAGGGAATCTCTAATTACATTCTCTGGGACTTAGTATTTAGAACTTAATCAAAATTAGGCTAAGGGTTTGTAAGTCATAGAAACATATCAATTTATGAAATAAAACATTATGTCTATAGAGTCATAGGTTTTTTTTGTCTATATAGTTATATTTGTGTTTCCATTACCATGTCCATTGCTTTGGGTATGCAGTTATTGAGTCCTCACTCTTGTACTCTTTGGATTTAATAACCGCATATTAAGGAGACCATGCACCTTTTGTTCCTTAGGTCTTGACTTGTCTCACTCAGCATGATTCGCTCTAGATTCATCCACTTCCCTGCGAATGCCATTATTTTATCTTGTCTGTTGGCTATGTAGAATTCCATTGTGTATATATACCACATTTTCTGTATCCATTCATCTGCAGTAGGGCATCTGGGTTGTTTCCATCGCCTGGCTATTGTGAATAGTGCAGAGATGAACATAGCTGAGCAGGTGTCTTTATAATATCCTGGGTCATGCTGTTCAGGATAGATGCCCAGAAGTGGTATGGCGGGATCATAGGGAAGGTCTATTTTCAGTCCTTTAAGGAACCTCCACACTGCTTTCAGAGTGGCTGAACTAGTCTACATTCTCACCAGCAGTGCAGTAGGGTTCCTTTTTCTCCACAACCCCGCCAGCAACTGTCATTGTCTGAGTTCAAAATCTTGGCCATTCTTGTTGGGGTAAGGTGGTATCTTAGGGTTGTTTTTATTTGCATTTCCTTTATGAGCATAGATGATGAACATTTTCTCATATGCTTTTCTGCCATTTTAATCTCTTCTTCTGATAGGTCTCTCTTTAGTTTCCTTGCCCATTTAGTGAATGGTTTATTGGGTTTTTGGGGGATTAGTTTCTTGAGTTCCCTGTAGATACTGGATATTAAGCATTTGTCAGATGTATTATTGGTGAATATCTTTTCCCAGTTGGTTGGCTGTCTCTCTACTTTTGCAGCTATGTTTTTATCTGTACAGAAACTTTTTATTTTTAGGTAGTCCCATTTATCGAGTCTCTCTCCATTCTGTTGTGACCCTGGGATTCTGTTCAGGAATATTTTGCCTGTGCCTATGAGTTCCAGTGTCTCTCCTACTTTATCATTTAGGAGTTTCACAGTTTCCTGTCTGACGTTGAGGTCTTTGATCCACTTTGAGTTAATGCTAGGGTCAATTTTTAGTTTTCTGCATGTGGCTGCCCAGTTTTGCCAGCACCAATAATTGAATAGACTGTTTGTTCCACTGTATATCTTTGGATCCTTTGTCTAATACAAGTTGCCTATAGGTATGTGGTTCTATTTCTGGGTCTTCTATTCTGTTCCACTGATCTTCTGGTCTGTTTTTGTGCCAGTACCAAGCAGTTTTTGTTACTATGGCTCTATAGTAGAGTTTGAAGTCTGGTATTGTAATATCACCAGCATTGCTCTTTTTGCCCAGAATTGTTTTGGCTATTCTAGGTCTTTTCCAACTTTAGCTTTTTATTACCCACTATCGCAGGTGACTGGCAACTCCCTGACCCGTTGTGCAGTAGATAGGCATGGACATTAGAAAGGCCTGGCTACAAACCGGCGTGGCTACAGACCTCCGGCTCTTTTTGAAAAGTTGAACACAAGTGACTCCAGGATCTGCCACCATCTCTGCCATCTGCGCAGAGCCTTGCTGCCTCTGGAGGCTCCATCCGCTTTTGCTCCAGGAGTGTCTTCACGCTGGAATAAATGCCCAACTGGCATTTCCCTTGGTCGGCTGCTCGACTTGAACTTGGGGCTTAAGTGCTATCCCCCAGTAAACCAGCTCAAAGCTAGCATTCTGCTGCTGGGAGCCCCAGCACTTCCTCCTTCCAGTACTCTGCTGGCCAATCGGAGATGACAGTCTCACAGGGACCTTTTTCTGCCCAGGCTGGCTTCGAACTGCAGTTCTCAGATCAATGAGTCACCTGTGAGGGGGTGAAATTGGGCCAAGGCCGGATGCCGTCCAGATGGGTTATCTCGCTGGGGCCTCTGGACGTAAAAACCTCAGAGTGGAGAAGTCCACAGAGGAATGGTCAAAGGTGACAAAGGAGTCTTTATTAGCCTGTGGTGACTGTCCTGTCCTGGACTTTGGTGTCTCAGAACTCAGAGCAGCCTCAGCCACCAGTGGGACAGGCAAAAAACCTCAGTCAGGTGTCGAGGTGATTTTGCAAGCAAGCAAGCGGATTCACAGGAGCTAAATGTGCCACTAGCCTTATCATAAGGTCACATCCTGGAGCCATTAGGGGCACTGTCAGATCTGTGGGGCGGCGGGGAAGCCATCACTTCCGCAGGAGGCAGATGGACCGGGAGTGGATGGAAGTCTGAATAAAAGACTTTGGGGGGAACTTTTCGTATTTTTATTGATCAACACAAAACACGTGTAAAACCGCAGCTTCTGGAAGAACCACTTGTGCTGGCGCAGACTGTTCCCGTCTGGCCCTGAGCCACAGCGCCCCGGCCTGGCCCTGAAGGGCAGAATCTGTGCCCAGACTCAACGGTGAAGACCATGGGCCTTGGGGAGGGAAGGAAGGAGAAGGCTTCGGGAGGCGCCTTCTGGAAGCTTCTTAGGGGAGGGCAGTGGGAAGAGGAGCAGGAGCGGGCTCTGCACCCTGGCTGGGGACGGGCTCTGTGCTCCCGCCGGGACTCCCTCTGGGCTCTGCTACGCTCAGGCCGGGCTGCAAGGCTGCGGCTGTATAAGGCGCCCCCTTTCTCACCACTTTGCCAGGAGAGGTCAGCTGGTGTCCCGCGGTTAGAAACGCCCACCCACAGGCGTCAGAGCCCCATCAGTGGTTCTGGGCTGGGACCTGGCCCCGCAGCCTCGGTGAGGGCTGACGGCTCTGAGAATGCGGACGCTGCTGCAGGCCATCCTTCTGGCGCTGGCCTCTGTGCCCAGGGCCATGGCAGCATGGCTGGGAAGGCTGGACCCTAACCAGGTGACACCCACCCGGGCAGCAGGATGGTCCAGGAGGCCACACAGCTTCTGGGTCCCTCGGGCCAGCCTGGATGCGCTGGGTGGGAAGGGGTGCTGAGGCAGAGGATGGCCCTGAGGCAGGGGGGCTGACGACTCTCAGCTGACTTCCGTCTCTGCACAGCTTCTGGGGCCCTGGTACGTCCTGGCTGTGGCCTCCCAGGAGAAGAACTTTGCGATAGAGAAGAATGTGAGGAGCATCGAGGGCGTTGTGGTGACTCTGACGCCAGAAAACAATCTGAGAGTGCAGTCCTCCAGGCGCAGGTGAGTGGCCAGAGCCCCGGGCTTCTGAGCCAGGCCAGCCTCCACCTGCTGAGCGGGCAGGTGGTCTGCGCCCACCTGGCCTGGGCGGGCCCCACCTGGGCTCTGAATTCTTCCTCCCTTCCCCCTCTGAGCCACCCTCTTGTGTTGACCCCTGGTGTCGGGCTCCTGCATGCTGGGCCTGGCTGGTCCCTGGCTCCTCAGCCTGCCTCTGGCTGCCTGCGCCCAGGCCTCAGAGTGCTCGGGCACAGGGCAGCTCCTTCTTCCTTCACCCCCATGGGAATGAGGTCCCTGAGTGTCAGCTGCCCTCGCAGGCTCAGCCTGACCACAGCCAGTGGGCACATTGGCCTCAGGCCTCCAGGAGGGTGGTGGGACTGGGGGTCAGGTGAGGCCAGTGTCACAGGCTATGTTTGGCTCTGATGGTGTTTGCCTCCTGGTCAGCGGGCTGCACAGGCAGAGCCTGGACCACTGAGGAGGACCAAGGCCAGAGAAGCCAGTCTCCCATCCAGAGTCCTTCCCCCGTGTCTGCTGTCAGGACAGGGTCGGCCCTGTTCACTGAGCTGGGCCTGGCCACTCACTCATGGTTGGAGATCTTGGCTTCACACAAGGCCCCAAAGCACAGTGGCCGGGTGAGCTCCGGGGAGGCAGGCGAGCTCCGGGGAGGATGGCGAGCTCCAGGAAGCCGTGTGGAACCAGCAGACAAGGGAGGAAGCTGGCAGCCTGGGGGCCCGGCCAGGGCAGGCCCAGGCTCACCAGAGAGCCGGGCACCGTGTTTATTTCCTGTGACTTGGATTTATTCACTGGCTGCTGAGTTGGAAATACACTGGCAATATTGGCAGGGTCTCCAAGAGCCGGTGATTCTGATCCGATCCTCCCTCCTCACCCCAGGGCCTTGACTTGTGGTCAGAGAGTGTGTCACACCGTGGGGCGGCACCATCGACCTCCCCAGACGACAGGAGTAAACACTGGTTCCACCCCTGACGCACCCCACTCTATGTCCTGTCTCTCGGGGTCTGACTCGAGGGGCTTCAGATTGGGTTCTGGGGATAGTCTCCGGGCATCCTTTCCAGGGGGTCGGGTCTCAGATATTCTGTATGTTTTTCTCGAGTGCTTTTTACTGCTTCAGAGGGATCCTCAAATATCAGGAACGTTAGCTGCTTGTTTGGGATAAACTGACTCGCTGAGTCGTGTGCCAGTGTCTCACGCCTGTAATCCTTGCTGCTCTGGAGGCTGAGATGTGAAGCTGGCTGGGGCGCGAAATTCAAATGCTTAGCTCTACTTCACCACCAAAGGCTGACCGTGGAGGAGCCCTAGCTTTGAAGGGGGGAGGGGAAAGAAAGAGCCAGGCGCAGTGGCTCTCGCCTGTCACCCCAGCTACTCAGGTGGCTGAGATCTGAGGATCCCTTGAGCTGAAGAGCTCAGGGACAGCGCCCAGGCCAATGTCAAGCCCACGACCCCCAACCTTCCCTCCCCGCCAAAAACCAAGAAAGAAAGAAAAAGCCCAGACCCTGAGTTCAGGCCCCAGACGGCCACAAAACAAAAACAACAACAAAAAGTTACAGGGCTGGGAGTGTGGCCTAGTGGTAGAGTGTTTGCCTAGTACGCATGAAGCCCTGGGTTTGACTCCTTGGTACCACGTACAGCTGTAACTGGTGCTGTGGCGCAAGGGTGGAGTGGTAGCCTTGAGAAAGCCCAAGAATGGCGTTCCGGCCCTGAGTTCAAGCCCTGGGACTAGCAAGAAGAAAAAAAGGAAAAGAAAAAGAAAGTTGTAACTATGTTTCCAGATTTTTCCATTTTTCTTGTGTTATCAAGGAGATTTTCTGCTACAATTTTTACAGGACCCTTTCTTCTGAGTCTCTGGGTGCCGTGACAGGACTGCAGGAGCCTCCTCCACTCTCAGCACTGAAGGCCTATTTCCTCCTTGGTCTCCTCCTCCTCCTCCTCCCTCTGTCTGTCTGTCGCTCTTATTTTTTTGAGACAGGCCTCACTACTCAAGATCTTGTCTCAGCCTCCCAAATGCTGGTGTCTTTCACTTATCAGGAATGTTTCCCTGGGAATAAGTGATTGTTGATGACCCGTCTTCCCTTGCTGATACAGAGTATGTCCTTTGTCTAGCTCCAATGTCGACGATATATATTTTTTGAACCTTTTATTCTGTTCCTTTGATCTTTTTACTTGTCTAAACGCCAAGGTAGTGATTTCTGTGCCTTTAAAATGCGCCTCACTTTCTGCTAGCCCTGCTCGTGCTGGAGTTTTCCTCTTGGAACTCCCTAGGTTCTCCTTGTCTTTGTCTTACCCCCTGCTCACCTTTGCTTGGTTTGTCTGACCAGCACCACAGGTTTGTTGGGTTGCTTGCTTTTAGGGACTGAGAACTGGGGAGCCTTCCAGGCAGTTTGTTCCTGGGTTGTCTCCCCCGAGCCGGTACCTGCTCCTCACAGGGCTCCAGGGAGTGCAAGATGGAAACTGAGGCACCAGGAGGGAGGAGAATTCCCTCTGCGGCCGCCCTGGCAGCTGGCTAAGTGTGGACAGCTGGGCCTGAGCTCTGCAGGTCCCGACACTGGGTGGGGGGTCTGTGCTTTCCAGAACGGATGGCTGCCACCAGAGGACCGTGGAGCTACTGAAGCAAGAGTCCACCTGGGTATTTGAGAACCCCTGTGAGTGTGATGGCCCCGGGGCCTCTCTGGGCAGTGCTGGTCTGGATAGTGGGTCCCCAGGTCCCAGCTTGGTAAGCCAGGGATGGCAGCGGGATTCCACTCTGCTCCAGAGCCTTCTGAACAACTCTCCTCCTCCTCTCGCCTTCTCTTCTTCTTCGCCAGTCCTGGGGTTTGAACTCAGGGCCCGAGCTTTCTCAAGCCCAAGTCCTTGGGCTTTCTCAAGGCTAGAGCTCTACCGCTTGAGCCGTAGCACCAATTCTGGCTTTTTCTATGTATGTGGCACCAAAGAATTGAACTCAGGGCTTTATGTATGCTAGGCAAGCACTAGGCCAAACCCCCCTGCTCCCCGCCCCCACCCTCAGAACCATTCTTCATGGGGACCAGCGGGTGTGACTTTGTCAGGGGCTTGGATAAGAGGGGCTCGTGACTCAGGACTGCATCCCGCTGCCCCTCCCTCCCCTCCACATGGCCTGTACGGGGCCACAACCCGGGCCTTGGGCCCTCCAGGGGTGCAGGGTGTCTGGGAGGTGACTGCCAGAGCTGTGGTCAGGGTGCGGGACCCAGCTGTCCACTGGGTGCCCCAGATGGAGCAGGGACACACAGCCAGGTCCATCGGTCCATCAGTTCCACACAGCTGCTGTCCAAAGGCCCCATACAAGAGGTCAGGCCCAGGGAGAGCTGGGGCCTCGCTCAGGTCTGGGGTCTCACCCTGCACTGCCTGCCATCCCTGTGGCTGATGCCAGTCGGTGCCCTGGAGGGCGGCAGAGGCCCCAGCTCCCCCAGAACCCACGTGTGTTTCTAGCCCTGGGCGTGCTGGATTTCCGAGTTCTGGGCACCAACTTCAGAGACCACGCCGTCGTCTTCACACAACTGGAGCTGGAGGACGAGGTCTTCAGCACTGTGGAGCTGTACAGTGAGCGGGCAGGCTGACCCAGTCCAGGGACCGCGTCCATAGCCTGACAGGGGGCACACAGGGAAGCCTGCGGGGCGGGGTGGGGTGGGTGGCCCTCCCTCCAGATGGCAGGACCTGCCCCTCTTGCCAGGTCGCACGGTGGTGGCCAGCCAGGAGGCCATGCGGCTCTTCACCAAGTGGAGCAAGGACCTGGGTTTCCTGTCCCTGGAGCAACACCAGCTGCAGAAGGACCGTGAGTGACGCCTGGGGCTCTGCCGGGCGACGTGGGGTCTGTGCGCTGTTTTCTGGCTTCTGTTAGTCTGTGGGACTTCCGGGGATCCCCCAGCCAACAAGACCTGGGTCCTGGGGCACAGCCCGGTCCTCACAGCTGACCTGGCCTTGCTTTCAGTCACCTGCGCACACAAGATCCTCCAGGTAGGCTGCCACCCCGTGCCCTGCGCCCCGTGCCCTGCGCCCTGTGCCCCTCGCCAGCTTCCCGAGGGCGGGAGGGCTCTCCTCAAGTCCAGGCAGCCTTGGCACTGCAGTCCTGGACCAGAGGGCTGAGCGTGGGCCTAGCGCTGATGGCCCCAGCCCCACGCGTGTCCTGGTTTCAGGACGTGCGCGGTGCTCTGTGAGACACACTCGGCACACGGCGCACAGCGTGTCTACATGTCTGAGCTGGACCAGGCTGTGCCCTCCCGCCCCAGCTGCGGCTCCTGCCTGCTGCTCCCGCAGGACGTGCCCTGGGGCTCAGAATAAAGTGACTGCCAACCTTCCTCCTGTGTCTGGACTGGCATGTGAGGGGACCGGGACGGCCCCTGGCCCCGGGGTCGGGGGGGTGGCCCCAAGCAAAGGGATGGGAAATATGGTGGCACTACACCCGCAGAGCAGAGGATGTGAGGGAGCTGGCCCTGCACTGAGCCCTCAGACACCGGGCGGTGCCATCGTCTCCCAGACAGGCAGCGTCCACTGTGGCTGGCAGCCGTCGTGCCAGGAGTAAGGGCAGAGCCCAGAACCGCTGCCGCCTCCTCAGCCCTCCCGGCAGGCCCAGTGGCTCAGGGTGGGGTCAGACACCCACGGCCTGGCGGGGACGGGCAGCGGGAGGTTTCGGGGCGGCAGCCAGGCCAGGCTGAGGGCTGGTGAGGATGGGGCTCAGACAGGGGCTCCTGGTCCTGGCCCTGGCTGCAGCCCTGGGCCCAGTCCTGGCTGTGGGATCCCAGTCGTGGGACCACTTCCCCAGGGACGTCTACACCCTCAACTGGGAGAAGGTAAGCCTGGTCCCGGGTCCCCTGCACCAGGCCCCGGGGCCCCCACAGGCGGCTGGGACGGAGCCTTGGTGGCCTGAGCTGCAGCTGCCAGGGCAGCAGAAGCGGGGCAAGGACCCTGCAGGGCCCAGCTCTTCCCAGAGCAGCCTGGGAGCCACGGAGGCCTCTGCCAAGGGAGGGGCAGCGGGGAGGCCGCTGGGCGGCTGGAGGGGAGGAGGTCGGGCAGAGCTGTGCAAGAGTGAGGGGGGACCCTGGGCGGGGGGCGCTCACTGCCAGCCCGGGGCCCTCTTGGGGCCCTGTTGGTTGAACGCCTGCCTCTCCTCGCTGGTCTGGCTGAGGCGGGTGTCCCCACAGACGCGGGCCTCTGGAGGGGGCCATGGGTGCAGGAAGAGGGCTCACGCACCCCTTGCTCTGGGCACCCCAGTTTTCAGGGTTCTGGTACATTGTTGCCATTGCCACTGACGCCCAGGGATTCCTGCCCGCCAGAGACAAGAGGAAGCTGGGGGCGTGCGTGTTGAGCATGCGCAAGATGGGCCAGCTGAGGGTGGTCATCGCCCTCAGTCGGTGAGAAGATGGGGAGGCCAGGAGGAAGGGGGGTGATGGGGAGAGGAGACCTGCCGGCCAGCCTGACATCCCACAGGGCCCCCCCAGCCCTGAGGACACACCTGGCAGCTCAGCTCAGGCTCCTCCTAAGCTGGGAAAATTCCGATGTGACTGCCACCTGCCCCTCCCAAGCCCCCCCGACAGAGGCAGAGGCAGACAAGACGTCCTGGGGTGGCGGCCGGGGAGTTGGGAAGGCCCTGTGGCTCACAGCGCCTGCCCCCAGGTCTCAGGGCTGCCAGTCCCAGGTCGTGACCTTGAAGAAGGACAGGCGGAAGGCTCTGTTCCGGAACACCTGTGCGTAGGAGCCCCGGCGCCCTGGGCAAGGGGAGCAGACACCCGCCTGGTGGGCGGGTGGGACAGCCAGGATGGTCAGGCAGGCGGCGTGCAGGGGGCTCTGGCTTCTCTTGCAGTGAAGGGAGTGCAGGGGCTCCACGTGCTGTCCACCGACTACAGCTCTGGCCTGGTGTACCTCCGCCTGGGGCGGGCCGGCCGCCGGCTCAAGAGCCTGCTGCTCCTCAGTGAGTGTCCACGCCGCCCAGGGTTGGTCAGGGACGCCGTGGAGGGAAGACACGTCCAGGCACGGGGGTGGGCTGTGGGGCAGCGGCAGGGGACACCGGGCCAAGTGCCTGCCCCTGTGTGGTGCCCCAGCCTCTGCCATGGAGAGACAGAATGACCCTGGTGGGAAAGGGTGGGGTTCTGGTACCCCATACACACACCAGGACGGGCATCTCTGTTGCGATGCCTCTGATCTGAGCCGCAGGCAGGCAGGAGACCTCCAGCTTCACCAGTGTGAGGGAATTCCTGGACACCTGCTACAAACTGGAGCTCACCACCGAGGACGCCATTCTCCCCAAAGACAGTGCGGTCCCAC
The DNA here is from genome assembly GCF_031878675.1 of Megascapheus bottae. Classification (NCBI taxonomy): domain Eukaryota; kingdom Metazoa; phylum Chordata; class Mammalia; order Rodentia; family Geomyidae; genus Megascapheus; species Megascapheus bottae. The sequence continues at coordinate 90,073,806 of NC_143511.1, read as the reverse complement.
CCTGGGCTCACACCCCCCTGGCCCCTGCCTCTCCCCTTGGGGGGACGGAGTGACCCAGGATCCCCAGAGCACACATGAAAGTGCCCCGTGCCTCCCTGGTACCTGCTGGCCTTCTGCCACCTGGGCTCATGCTGGCGTGAAGTGCCCGGGCGATGCCAGGGCTGGGGCCGGGGGCTGTCGTGGGAGGAGCCCTGTGGAAGCCGGCGGGCAGGCGGGGACAGCTGGCCCCCCAGCTCCGTCTTCACTGCCGCCTCTCTCCCCACAGCCTCCTGTGCCCACACCATTCGCCCGTGAGGGGCAGGGGCCTTTCTGCTCGTTCCCTTCCAGACCCCCACAGCATTGTTCCGGTGGCTCCAGAAGCTTGTGGTGACCATTGCCCATATGCCAGATCATGTGACTCTGGCTCTAACTGGAATGAATGCCATCTGGGAAGGAAGGAGTGTCCCCTCCCCCCCCGCCCCCCCCGTCCCCCCCCGACTCAGCCTGTCCTGCACACACCTGTGGGCGGCCACCTCGGGCCCCTAGTATCTGCTGTGAAATAGATTGTGGGTTGTCCACATCCGCCTTGCCCCGTCTTCTCTCTAGGCTCTAGTTCGGGGAGGCAGTCCAGGCGCTGTGCTGGCCGTGGGGCAGAGGTGGTCCTCGGCTGGCAAAAGCCCTTCCAGAGCTGCCATGGATGGACTGGAGAATCTTAGTCACATCTGATCCCTCCCTGCCCGCTGGTTCCTCCGTTCCTCCACGGGGAGTGGTGTTGGAGCTGGGGCAGATGGGGGGGCAGAATGAGAGTGCAACTGGGAGCGGCCCAGTAGCTTTTGAAAAAATCCAGAAGGTCAAGGAACACGGTGGACAGTGTGGGCAGGGGCAGGGAGAATGACAGCAAAGGGCTGTGTTCTGTTTAAGGGGATCGTGAGTGGACTTGGAGCTGTGTGGGGTGGGGTGACAGAAGGACTCTGGCTTGAGAGAATTGGTTGGGTGGAGAAGGCGTTGGAAAGGGCCAGCCAGCGCCTGATTCCAGGCAGTCAGGGTGTGTGAGCGGAGTGAGGGCTGCAGAGAAATGGAGGTGGAGGATGGGTCAGAAAAAGGTAGCGGTGCGGGTGTGGGTGCATCAGGAATAGGAGGGACCCGTTTGGGGGATGGTCCCCCCAGACTGAGCTTGAATTCAGAGTCCTCAGGGTGTCTGGGAAAAGAGCAGGCGGATGAAAGTGGGAGATAAAACGTTTGGAGACACTGTGAGGTCACAGGTGTCCTTGAGCTCACCTAAGGGGAAAGCAGGGCTGCAACCGTCAGCCACCATTGCATAACCAACACCCCCAAATCTTAGTGCCATAAAGCAACATATACTTATTCAGCTCTCAACTGCAGGTCAAATTGGGGCACCACTGTTGATCCTGGCTGGGATTTATCTTGTATTGTGGGTTTCCTGGAGATGAGTGGGGCTAGGGTCAACTCTAACGCGGACCCTAACCCAGGGGGCTGGCTCAAAATGAGGCAGGATAGCCTAGGGAAAAGGAGGTATGGTAAACAGCTACAAGGAATTCAAACACTCAAGCTTAAAGGGAGTCCATCTAGGGTTGGGGGTGTGGCCTGGTGGTACAGTGCTTGCCTAGCATGCATGAAGACCCAGATTCAATTCCTCAGTACCACATACACAGGAAAAGCCAGAAGTGGGGCTGTGGCTCAAGTGGTAAAACACTAGCCTTGAGGAAAGCCCAAGGACAGTGCTCAGGCCCTGAGTTCAAGTCCCAGGACTGGTCAAAAATAAAAAGAAGGTAGTCTATCTACTTCCCTTAAGATTAAGGGACCAAAGGCATTTGAGGAAACTGGGGCCTGGTGAAGGCAACTCAGAAATATGGTATTTGGAAAGAGAAGTGTCAGTGGCTCATGCCTGTAATCCTTGGCAGGGTCCCTGAGCTCTTCAGCTCTAGGATATCACTCTACTATTTGAGCCACATCGCGACTTCCGGTTTTCTGGTAGTTAACTGGAAATAAGAGTCTCATGGACTTTCGTGCCCTGGCTGGCTTTGAACCTCAATCCTCAGATCCCAGCCTCCTGAGGAGCTAGGATTACAGGTGTGGGGCACCGCTACCAGCAAGGCTTTCCAGCCTTTAATACTTCACCCAGGGCAACATTTAGGAATACGAATCACTTTAGCCACAGTGCCATCAGGTTTTCAGCATCTCTCTATAAAGAAAAAAAAAGAGAAGCACCTTTTCAGCCCGCTCATCCCTCACCTCTGGAAGAGAAGCCCACCCTGGCCCAGGCTAATCTTTCCAATGCCCCTTTCTCTTGATTTCTGACTGGAATAAAAACCAAAGCCATTCCAGACAGGTAGACAGAATGGACGGTGACAAACCTTTATAAACCTTTATACTCAAATTTCGGATACTTAACCCTAAACTTTAACAGTGGAAGGAAATAAACCCTAAATCCTCAAGAGATTTAATTTTTATTTAGCAAGATAGCTGATTTCAGTGCTAACAGCTTTTATGGGAAACATGTTCACAAACACGCACACACACACTTGTGCACAAAGGTCTTAAAGCACACAAATGAATATCAGGCACAGTAGGAGCCCTCCCTGACAAAGTCCTCAATCCTGGCAGGAGATTTGCACGTTTGCCATAAAGGAGAAGCAGCTCAAAGGAGACCCTAGGTGGATGCAAAACAAGGTGAGTGCCTGGAACGTGGGCCAGGGGGCCAGAGAGAGGGAAGGCCTGGCCCTGCCTAGCTCTGTCCACCTTGGTCCTCACTCCCTCAGGCTGCCAAGGAGAGCGGGATTCCCACTCTGGCAGATATGGGCCCTGCTGAGCAGCGAGCTAGCAGACGGGAAGGAGGAGCTGGATCCATAGAGCCTTGAGAAAGCCCAAGGACAGTGCTCAGGCCCTGAGTTCAAGCCTAGGACTGCAAAAAAAAATTCTATGCAAATATTACCACACAAGTGGGGGGTGGGGTCTTGAACATGGCACTCAACCAATCCCCTCTGGAGGGCCAAAACCACGTGTTAACACTCCATGTTCAATGTTCAATCAGGTTTCTAGACTAACCACATCAATTTTCAACAACTATAAAGACAGAAAAGGAGCTCCTTTGTCAAAGTCTGGGTTTGGGTGAAAGTTCTCCTCTTGGAAGCCCCCAAATTGGTCTTAGGAGTCACAGACAGCACAGCACCTACGTCAAAGATACTCAATGACTTGTTGAAAACTACGAAGTGCCTCGGTATTCTAGGAGACCAAGGGGAGAAATACCAGCCAGGAGGATGTCAATACGGTCTCAGAAATGATAGTCACGGGGCCAGGAGTTCGGCCTGCTGTAGAGTGCTCACCTACCATGCACGAAGATGGGGGTTCAGTTCCTTGGAACCATAGACATAAAAAAAGCTGGAAGTAGCGCTGTAGCTCAAGTGGTAGAGCTCTAGCCTGGAGGAAAGCCCAAGGACAGTGCTCAGGCCCGAGTTCAAGCCCAGGACAGGCAAAAGAAAAAAAGAAAAAAGAAAAGAAAGAAGGACGGGTGCTGGTGGCTCATACCTGAAATCCTAGCTACGCAGGAGGCTGCGATCTGAGGACCTTGTTTTGAAGCCAACCCAGGCAGGAAAATCCCTGAGACTCTTACCTTGGAGAAATTACTCAGAAATGGCCCGAGCAGCCCTGAGGTAAAGTGCTAGACAAAGGCTGCCTCCATACCCCGAGGGGGGGGCTCCATACCAGGGAGAGGGGGGCTCCACATCCTGAAGGGGGGGCCTCCATATCCTGAAGAGGGGGGCTCCATACCAGGGAGAGGGGGGCTCCACATCCTGAAGGGTCCTGCACACCCTTTAGGGTCCTCCACGCCCTTTAGGGTCCCCCACGCCCTTTAGGGTCCCCCACGCCCTTTAGGATCCCCCACGCCCTTTAGGATCCCCCACGCCCTTTAGGGTCCCCCAAGCCCTTTAGGGTCCCCCACGCCCTTTAGGATCCCCCACGCCCTTTAGGATCCCCCACGCCCTTTAGGGTCCCCCAAGCCCTTTAGGGTCCCCCACGCCCTTTCGGGCTCCACACCCTGAGGGCTCCCGCAGGCAGGCAGCTCCGTGCTCGGGCAGCCGGGGGCGGCGCCTCCTCGGTGCCCGGCCAGCAGGTGGACGCGCAGGCCTCGTGGAGGACCAGGCGCCGGCAGGCCGGGCGCGGGCAGCGGCGACCCCCGTCCGCAGAGCCCGCCGCCAGGTCCACGGTGGTCCCCGGTGTTCCCGTGGCCCGCGCGCGCAGGCAGGGAGGCCGCCCGCCCCCCCCCCCCGCTGTGCCCCCCGCCGAACGTCCCCCTCCCCCACCCCGCCCCCGCCCACCCCCGACGTCCCCACCCCGCCCGCCCGCCGCCCACCTCCGCTGTGCCCCCCGCCGAACGTCGCCCTCCCCTACCCAGCCCCCCGCCCACCCCCGCTATCCCCCTGCCCGCCGTCCCCCCTCCCCCACCCCTCCCGCCCCCGCCCCCGCCCGGCCCGGCCTCGGGCAGCCGCTCCGCGCGCCGGCTTCCGGTGGTGGCGCGCACGCGCGCCGGCGGGCGCTGTTTTGGAGAGCTTGGCCGCCAGGCGGCGCGGCCGCGTCCTGACGGAAGTTGTCCCCAGCGGGCCGCCGTCGCCGCCTCTATAGAAGGCGCCCTGCCGGCCTCCGCGCCCTCTTTGCGGCGGCGATGTCGGCCCTGCGCTGCGCGTCCCGGCTGCGGGCGGCCAAGATGGCGCTGGTCGGCGGCTGCCCGCGCTCTGCATGCGGGCGCGGCCCTTGGGCACCCTCGCCGAGCCCGGCGTGCCGGCGGCTGGGGCCGGGTGCCGGGGAGGAGGTGCGTTCCCGGGGCCGGGGCCGGGGACGGGGCCGGGGAGGAGGTGCGTTCCCGGGGCCGGGGCCGGGGACGGGGCCGGGGAGGAGGTGCGTTCCCGGGGACGGGGCCGGGGAGGAGGTGCGTTCCCGGGGACGGGGACGGGGACGGGGCCGGGGAGGAGGTGCGTTCCCGGGGACGGGGACGGGGACGGGGCCGGGGAGGAGGTGCGTTCCCGGGGACGGGGACGGGGAGGAGGTGCGTTCCCGGGGCCGCGGCCGAGGGACGGGGCCGGGGGCCGGGGAGAAGCTGCGAGGGCCCGGGAGAGCGCCCCGCCCGGAGTGAGCCCGGGACACGTGGGGCGCCTCAGTTTCCCCGCCCGGACAGGGCAAGGCCAGGCATGGCTTAGGGACTGGGGCTTTTCTTTGCCTCGACGGGCGCGGGATTCTTTTCTTCTACAGAGGCTTTGCCAGCTGGAAACTGGGCGGCTGTAAAGACATGGAGGCACTGGTAAGTTGGTGCGTGAGGACGGTGAGGGGCCGACAGACTCTGCCCCTAGAGGCGTTGCAGGTGTGACTGCGGTGTCCCATTTGTGTCAGTAGGCGGCAGAGAGAAGAGAGGCTATGTCTACGCTCAGTGTTCTAACCCATGAACATCTGAATGATTAGTAGCCTGACACTCGATTGTGTGTGTCCTTGACACCAGCAGCTCCGTGTAGTTGGTGAGGAGAGGGGCACATTGTGGCAGAAGGGTTCACAGCCTGGGCAAGTCCCTGAGGCTCTTACCTCCGGTAAATCACCAGCTGTGGCTCAAGTAGGGTGGTAGCCTTGAGCTGAAGAGCTCAGGGACAACACCCAGGCCCAGAGTTTAAGTCTCTCAATCGACCAAGAAAATGAAGGTAGGAGGTGCATGCAGAGGTGTGACCATGGTTCCCAGCTGCTCACCTTCCACAGGACTGCCTCCCAGGAAAAGTGCTGTGTTCTGATTGGCTGTTCTCTCGTTACAGGGAGAGCGGTGGTAAGGGCAGCTATTGCAAGCCAAGGCCGGAATGGTTGGGCCCCCAGCAGGGCCAGGACAGGTGAGAGAAGCTGGCTGCAGCTGGGATGGGTGGGCTGCCCTGCAAAGGCTGTCCTGGACATGCCGCACCACAGACACAGCTGCCTTGCTGTGCCTGTGACATCAGGGCAGAGAACAACTGGCTATTTCTACGCTCAGTGTTCAGAAGCCAGTGAGCACTAAGAATGGTTTATAGCCTGACATTTTGTGGCCCTATACAGCAGTGGCACCAGACAGAACTTTTGGTTTTCTTTTGTATGATTAGGGAGACCTCAAAGGCTCTGGCAACATAACTGCTGGGGTAAGGGGTGGAGAGGGGGCAGCAGAGAGCCAAGCTGAGTATCAAGCCTTGCCTTAGGTCTGAAGTTAACCAGACCACCTGAAGAGTGGTTCTGTGGCTCCAGAAAAGCCCTGGTCTGGTCCATGCTTGGCTTGCTTGTTCACAGCTAGTGCTTTGCCAGTTGAGCCACACTACCAGGCCACTAGACTTGGCTTTCCCGTTTCAGCCTCCTGAAGGGTTACAGGCCTGAGCTACAGATGGCCAACTATCTCTGCTTTCATTTTCTAGATGTGGATGCTGGGACACCCTGCAGCTGGTTTTACTGGTGTCCAAGTTCCATGGTCAAGCCGAGTGGATCAACCTCAAGGATGCTTCCTGCCAGGACCAGGCAGTGGGCAGTTCCACATTGGAACTGAGTGCGGAGCCTAAGGCAACATGTGAATGAAGGGTTAAATACAACAGAGTAATACAACAACAGAGTGATTGCAACATTATAGCTGAGATTCTGAGCAAAAATTGTTTTAAAGGTGCATTAAAGGGTTTACTTGATGTACATGTTTGTGTGCTGGCTTTTTGAACAGTAGCTTTCCTCTAGGCCTGGGTTGCTAGGGGGCTACAGAGATAAGCCACCACCAGCTTGCAGCAAGGAGGGGGCTGGGCTGTTCCTGCAGTGGCATTCAACAGGTTGCTCCTGGTATTTGATGGAGTTGGTCCTGGGGTGGCCCCTGGATAGCTCATCCAGCCCCGTTCCTGCTCAGCCCATCACTGCCCTGCGCCAGGTCACCAGGCCTTTATGCGTACCAGGCATCACATTAAGCAGTTTATTTACACACAGTTCTGAGCCCCCACCCCTCAGATCCCTGGCTGCTGTCAGGAGTACTTGGTGTTGGAGATTTCCTTCCAGAGCAGGGTCTTGAGGTGGCTGAGCACGAGCGAGTGGTGGGCCTCCACCTGGCTGGCCAGCCCGCTCAGCGTGGCACAGGTACGCAGCTGCTTGCCCAGCTCCTCGCCGAGGTTGGCCGGCGCCCCTGGCAACAGGTAGTCTCGCAGCAGCTCGCACACCTTGGCCAGGTTGGGCTGGATGAGGTCCCCCTTGCACTGTCTCATGAGCCGGTCACAGGGAGCCCGGCAGTCCCTCCCGTAGGTGCAGTCGGAGCTCTGCTCGCAGTGTCGCCCCTGCAGGAAACGCCGCACTGTGGCCTCCGGGGCCACCTGCTGCAGGTCAGCCATCTTGAAGTCGTAGGTGGCTGTGTAGGCCACATTGGCTAGCGTGGTGTCGCACATGTAGAAGGAGCCATAGGCGCCGTGGAAAAGCTCCTCCACGAACTCCAGCAGGCCTATGGCAATCTTGGCACGCCAGGGCCAGGCGGGACTGAGCCACTGCTGCACGGCCCGGTGCAGGGCGGAGGGCAGCAGCGCCCGCAGAGTGGGTGGCAGGGCAGCCCTGTGCCAGGAGCCGTGGGGGGTACCCTCCGTCACGTAGAGGTCCCCGCAGTAGCCCAGCAGCTGGGAGGCATGCTCCTCCTGCAAGGAGAGCAGCAGCAGGAACTCGTTCCGCTGCAGCAGGGCCCACACGGACTTGGCCTCGGCCAGCGACACCCTGCTGTCCTTGTTGAAGTCAGCCACGAGGAGGACCTGGCCCACGAGCGCGGGGAGGGACGGCAGGTCTCCCAGGTTCGCCTGGCATCCGGAACCCAAAGGAGGGCAGGTGTTGAGACTCACAAGGGCACGCCCTCATGCCTGCTTGTGGTCAGTGCCACCAGGTGGGCCAGGCCTCCCCCCAGTGCCTGGGCCTTCAGTGTGTGTGTGTGTGTGGTGGTGTCAAGGCAGGGCCGCTGGTGCCCAGTGTGTGTGTGTGTGTGGTATCCAGGCCGCTGGTGCCCGGAGAGCTCATCACAGCCCAACCACCAACCAGATCCACACACACCCAGAGTCCACTGACCTTCAGGAAGCCGAGGGTCATCTCTCGGAACTCCTTGATGGAGGTGCCCCGGGTGGGCTTGTCAAACAGCACCAGCTCCCGCCGGGGGGCCTTGGGGTTGAAGGACTCCTGGATGCCACATTTGATGGTCACCTCCTTGTCCTGCCATCGTCCGCTGTACACCTGGACAAGATCAGATGATGCCCTCTCCCGAGCTACGAAGCCACCCTGCCCCGCCCACCTGCCGGCCCACCCTGCCCCGCCCAGCCCTGCTGCATACCTGCTGGCCGGGGGCTGAGGACAAGCAGGCTCTCCATTCCACCCTGTTGAGCTCGCACAGGTCCCGGCAGACTGAGCCTGAGATGATACCCTTGTGGTACTGGTCACACTGAAAAGACAGGGGCCTAGGGTGGGCTCTCCTCCAGGGTTCCCAGGAATGGGGAGCAGCAGGCAAAGCGAACAGTGGGTTCTCCACATTTCCAGTCTGCCCCAGCACCCACTGTGCACAGTTCTCCGAGCAGCCAGCCTGCCCGGCACATGTAGTAGACAGGGCTCGGCTGCTGCCAGTGACACGACTGACCCCGTGTCCTAGCCCCCCTCAAGGAACACTGCAAGGCAGAACTCCCCAGCCAGGCAGCCCGGGGCTCTCACCACCTGACAGGCTTCCCAGCCAGAAGAACCAGGGCCCGCCTCAGCTAGCCGGCCTCTGCCAGCACCACAGCTGTGTGTAAGAGACTGGACGGGATCTGCCAGTGAAAGCATGGGCCCAAGAGAGGGACAATAAGGGACCGGAAGCCTGGGGCCGCCCTGCTCTTTTCCTGGGCACAGGCTGTCGGCGTGGCTGGAGGTCCCAGGCAGCTGTGGACACCAGGCTCCTGGGCACAGCCACTCAGCAAGTGTCACATGACTCCCCCTATGCCAGCCCCTGAAATTGCCACAGGACAGGCTCCTGTCCCCCCCCCCCCCCCCCCCCCCCCGCCACCAGGAGGTAACTCCAAATCAGAGCTGGGACAGATGAGGCCTCCATGCCTCAGAAAACAATCCTCATGGGGCCCCACAACTCCTCACTTGCCCAGGCCAGCCCCAGGCCACACATCAGCCAGAGACCCCGAGACGACGACCCTCAGAGCCCCAGAGGGCCTGGCCGTCCCCCCCCACCCTGGGCTGGGGATGTGCTCCTGTGTCACTGCTGTGGAGCCGGGCTGGACCCAGGGCTGGATGAGGGGGCAGAGGGGCATGGCTGAGCCAGCTCAAGGCCCTGGGCCAGGAGGGTGTGGCGAGCCCTTCCCCAGAGGTCACCCAGACACCTAAGGGCACCTGTGGGGAAGGAAGCCACCCAGACTGGGGGCCCTACTGCCCCGGGGTGGGGTCTACACCACGCTGGACCGGAGGGGTTCCTGGAAAGTGTGCTGTCCCCACAGCCCAGGGCCAGGCCTCAGGAAAGGCGGACTGGAGCTCGGGTAGGGCACCCACAAGCCGAGTTGGCTCTGGGTTACTTCCAAGCAAGACAGGCTTGCGGGGACGCTCAGAAGGTGAGCGCTTGCCACACCTTCACCCAGGCTCCAGCACGGAGAGCCTCAACTTTGGCGCTGCCTCCGTGGCAGGGGCCACCCCAGGCCGAGGCCGGGGTCAGCAGCTCGCTGCAGTCTCAGCGGGAAGGCCTCCCCTCCACACACCCCTTGTCCCTTCCTACCACCGGCTCCTCCAGTTGGCCACCCGAGGCAACCTGGCCGTCTCCCACTTGTTTCCCTTCACCCCTGGTGCCACCTCTTCTCCTGCCAGCTCCCCAACCCCAGGCACACTTACAATCACCACCTGGCAGACGTGGCCGCGGCAAAGCTCTGAGTAGGACGAATAGTGCACGTAGACCATCCAGCTGCCCACGAAGATGCCCAGCCAGATCAGCAGGACATACCTGGCTCTGAGGCCTGGAAGCCGGCCCTGCCGGGGGAGAGACCAGTTAAGGACCTGCAGTACTAGGACCTCTGGGTCCCACATCCAGGGTCTCCTTTCACCCCTCCTGACCCTCACACCTGCCAGCACCCAATCCCTCTGCGTGGAGCCACCCCAGCTCAGTACCCCACTCACTGGCTGTCCCAGCCATCCTCTCCCCTCAGCTCCTGTCCAGGTCAGGCACACACCCAGGTCTGTCTACAGCCAGGTTCTTGTGAACAAATGAAATGTTTAAAAGGCCTTGTGCCAACAGCTCACACCTGTAATCCTGGTGATGCAGGAGGCTGAGATCTGAGGACTGCAGTTCAAAACTAGCCCAGGAAGGAAAGTCCATGAGACTCTTCTCTCCATTAATCACCAGAAAGATGGAAATGGAGCTGTGGCTCCAGCAGTAAAGCTCTAGCCTTAGGCAAAGAAGCTCAAGGACAGTGCCCAGGTTCTGAGTTCAAGCCCAAATCCAGCATGAGCATGTATGCATGCAGGCACAGGCGCAGGCACAGGCGCACGCACGCGCGCACGCGCACGCGCGCGCGCGCGCGCGCGCACACACACACGCACACACCTTGTACCAATCTTTGGTCCCCTAACACTTCTCCTTTGCACAAGGTCAGGCAAGTGCTGAGCTGCTAGGCTGGGCACCATTTGAGCACCCAGGTACTGCATAGTGCAAAAAGTTCCAGCTGATCCAAGGCCAACAGGAGAGCATGGCCCCAGGGGAGCAGTCAGGGACACTGGCTTCTACCCTGAGTTCTCAACAGCAGCAGGAGCCGGGAAGTCTGATGTCCAGCTGGGGCTGGCAATGTCCACCAGAGCGGGGAGCGGCTCAGCCACAGGCAGGAGGGCTCGAACACCCGTCCCAACAGCTGTGGACTTGAGGCTGAGAAACGAGCCAGAGTGCTAAGTCCTGTGTCCCCAGAGACACCAGATCCATGAGACAGGAAGTGGGGGTCGGTGCTGCAGAGGCAGCGTTTAAGGTGGAGAAGGTGAGAGGTGCATGGATACGGTGGTGACGGATGGACGGCCGGTGGTGACAGCTGCACAGCACTGTCAATGTGTTTAATGCATGTGATGCAGGAAGCAGGACAGTGGTGCATGCCTGCAACCCCAGCCCATGGGCGGCTGCTGAAGATCAAGAGTTAGAGACCAGTCTAAGCTATCTGCCAACATCCTGTCTCAAGAACACACCCACACCCACAATCTCCCTTGTGATTTTGGGGAAACTGAGGCCAAGAGCACTGTAGGGTGCTCAGAGCTGGCTGGCATTTAAGACTAGAGGTACTCCAGCCTCAGTGGTCAGCAAGACTGCTGGATGTGGGGGTCCCCACAGCCCCAACAGGAGGCCTGCTGTGAGTTTGCGGACCTCCTGCAGCCTCTGGTCTGCCAGCTGGCAGAGAGGCTGACTACTGAGGCCAGCCACACCAGGCCAGGCTCACACCCACCTGCCCTGGTTTACTCAGTGCTGGGCTGGGAGCTCCTGCAGAAAATGAGGCCACAAGACCCAGCCCTCTACTTCCAAGACAGGGAGGCCTCCCTCAGCTACAGCAGGGCAAAACCCAGGAGGAGGCAGTGAAGCCTGGGCCACTCCGGGCAGGGGGCAGGCTCTGCTGGTCCTTGGCCCTGTTGGGCCTCTGTCCCCTGGAGACCCTGACTCTGGTCTGCTTCTGTCAGGTTTGTCCTTAGTGAAAGGCAGAGAAACAGTGGGTGTAGAATGGTGAGCGTGCAACAGTGGGCGCAGGCAAGACAGGAGGTGGACTTGAAGCTACCCTGGAGAGTTCTTTATGGGCTGGGGGCCTTGGGAAAAGAGCAGGTCCTGGCCCATGCACAGGGGGAGCTGAACTAGGCTGGGCAGGGAGACCCAAACCTGGGGACCACCCCAGAAACTGCCCCTTCCCCAGCCAAGCCCCTCGGAGGGCCCTGCCTGTGCACCACCACCTGACCAGCTGTCTTCATCTTACCTGGGGTTTTCCCAGGGAACCCCGCAGCCCAGGCATATCTCCCGCAGCTGCTCCCAGCACACACAGGGTCCCGGAGCCAGGCTGGGAAGCTAGGGTCCAGCCCCCCCTGCTTGGATGGAGCCCGGGGAAGGTGGGAAGGGCCATTCCAGGGACACTAATGATCCCTGTGCCAAGGACCTCTGCCCCCAACCCAGGAGGCTATTTCACAAATGGAGACAGGCTCACCCTACACCTCACCACTGGGGGCCCCTGCTCGGCCAGCCACACGGGGAACTGCAGTGCAAACCTCTACTGCTGGCCCCCCTGCTCCGGGTCAGTACCAGGCCAGCACCAGGAGGGGGGACGGGGCACACTCAGTCAGCCTGGCCCGCGTCTGGGCAGGGATCACCTAGCACATGGACAGGCCAATTGGGCATCTGGACAGAGGGTCCTGGAAACCTGCTTCCACTCTCTGCCCTCCTCCCAGAAGGAGGTGGGGTGAGGCAGAGGCCAGATCCCTGGACCAGGCCAAGACCCTGGCTTCCACCCTCCCACCAAGGCACGTCCAGCCCTGAGCCAAGACTGGACAGGCCCGGGAGGTGGGGACAGGATGTGGAGGGAGGAAAGGTGGGATGGGTGGAGAGGCCGGGTGGGGAGGAGAGGGGGGGTCGGAGGGGTGAGCAGGGGCGGTGGGGGAGAGGGAGGGGAGGCCGGGAGGTGGGGAGGGGAGGCTGGGTGAGGAGGAGGAAGGTCGGATGGATGGGGAGGGGGGAGGGGACTGGAGGTCGGTGGATGGGGAGGGGAGCGGAGGGTGGGGGGGAGGGGAGGTCGGGTGGATGGGTGAGGAGGGGAGATGGGTGGGGGGAGGGGACTGGAGGTCGGTGGGGGGGAGGGGAGCGGAGGGGAGGGGAGCGGAGGCCGGGGCTCCAGCGCGGGACGCCTCCGCAGGCCCGGCCCGGCCCGGGGAGCGGTGGGTGACCGGGCCAAGGTCACGGGGGCTCCCGCGGGAGGCCGCGCGGGGCGGAGGGGCGGAGGGGCGGGGGCGGCTCGGTGCGGCCCGGCCTCGGAGCCCCGCGCCCCGCCCGCCCCGCCCGGCCGGCCCGGCCCCGCGCACCCCGCCTACCTGCGGGCCCTTGGAGAAGGGGCAGAGGAGCACTAGGGGCGCCAGGCGCCGCAGCCGCCGCATGGCGGGCGCCGGCCGGGGCTCTGGGCGCCCCGCGCTCGGCTCGGCCCGGCCCGGCCCGCAACCGCCGCCGCCGCCGCCGCCGCCGCCGCCGCTAGCTGGCCATGCGGGGCGCGCGCCTCCTGACGGGCGACCGCGGCGGTGGGAGGGAGGACGGGCGGGGGCCGCGCGGGGCGGGGGCGGGGCCGCGCGGGGTGGGGCCTGGCGGGCGGGGCCAGGCAGGGCGGGGGCGGGGCCTGTCGGGGGCGGGGCCTGGCGGAGCCGTGCGGGGCGGGGGCGGGGCCAGTGTGGCCACGCCCCCGAGGCCAGGACCGGTGCGCGCGGCCTGGGGGCTCTGCGGGGCCGCCGCCTCGCCCGCTCCTCCCCCGGGGTGGCTCCGCGTTGGGGAAATGGCCGCTCTGGGGACCCGGCCCGCAGCACCTGCCGCGGAGAGCCGGTTCTCCAGCCCTGTCCCCGGCCCAGGGCCCCGCGTGCGCCCCTCCCGCGAAGGGCGTCGCGAATCTCCAACGTTTCCTTTCCCCGCTGAGTCCCTGCAGGACCCCACTGACCGGAGGGCGAGGCCTTGTGCACCCGGAAGGCTGCCGGCCTCCCAGGCGCCCTCCCTCCAGGCGTCCTCCCTCCAGGCGCCCTCCCTCCAGGCGTCCTCCCTCCAGGCGCCCTCCCTCCAGGTGTCCTCCCTCCAGGTGTCCTCTCTCCCAAGTGTCCTCCCTCCAGGCTCCCTCCCTCCAGGTGTCCTCTCTCCCAACTGTCCTCTCTCCAGGCATCCTCCCTCCAGGTGTCCTCTCTCCCAACTGTCCTCCCTCCAGGTGTCCTCTCTCCCAACTGTCCTCCCTCCAGGCGCCTCCCTCCCAGGTGTCCTCCCTCCAGGTGCCCTCTCTCCCAGGTGTCCTCCCTCTAGGTGTCCTCCCTCCCAGGTGTCCTCCCTCCAGGTGTCCTCCCTCCCAAGTGTCCTCCCTCCAGGTGTCCTCCCTCCCAGGTGTCCTCCCTCCAGGTGTCCTCCCTCCCAGGCGTCCTCCCTCCAGGTGTCCTTTCTCCCAACTGTCCTCCCTCCAGGCGCCCTCCCTCCAGGTGTCCTCTCTCCCAACTGTCCTCCCTCCAGGTGTCTTCCCTCCAGGTGTCCTCTCTCCCAACTGTCCTCCCTCAGGCGCCCTCCCTCCAGGTGTCCTCTCTCCCAAGTGTCATCTCTCCCGGCGTCCTGCCTCCAGGCGCCTCCCTCCCAGGTGTCCTCCCTCCAGGTGCCCTCTCTCCCAGGTGTCCTCCCTCCAGGTGTCCTCTCTCCCAGGTGTCCTCCCTCTAGGTGTCCTCCCTCCCAGGTGTCCTCCCTCCAGGTGTCCTCCCTCCAGGTGTCCTCCCTCCAGGAATCCTCCCTCCAGGTGTCCTCCCTCCCAGGCGTCCTCCCTCCAGGTGTCCTCCCTCCAGGCGCCCTCCCTCCAGGCATCCTCCCTCCAAGTGTCCTCTCTCCCAAGTGTCCTCCCTCCAGGCGTCCTCCCTCCAGGCGCCCTCCCTCCAGGCATCCTCCCTCCAAGTGTCCTCTCTCCCAAGTGTCCTCCCTCCAGGCGTCCTCCCTCCAGGCGCCCTCCCTCCAGGCATCCTCCCTCCAGGTGTCCTCTCTCCCAACTGTCCTCCCTCCAGGCTCCCTCCCTCCAGGTGTCCTCTCTCCCAACTGTCCTCCCTCCAGGCGCCCTCCCTCCAGGTGTCCTCTCTCCCAAGTGTCATCTCTCCCGGCGTCCTCCCTCCAGGCGCCTCCCTCCCAGGTGTCCTCCCTCCAGGTGCCCTCTCTCCCAGGTGTCCTCCCTCCCAGGTGTCCTCCCTCCAGGTGTCCTCTCTCCCAGGTGTCCTCCCTCCAGGCGTCCTCCCTCCAGGAATCCTCCCTCCAGGCACCCTCCCTCCCAGGCATCCTCCCTCCAGGCGTCCTCCCTCCAGGTGTCCTCTCTCCCAAGTGTCCTCCCTCCAGGCGCCCTCCCTCCAGGTGTCCTCTCTCCAGGTGTCCTCTCTCCCAAGTGTCCTCCCTCCAGGTGTCTTCCCTCCAGGTGTCCTCTCTCCCAACTGTCCTCCCTCCAGGCGCCCTCCCTCCAGGTGTCCTCTCTCCCAAGTGTCATCTCTCCCGGCGTCCTGCCTCCAGGCGCCTCCCTCCCAGGTGTCCTCCCTCCAGGTGCCCTCTCTCCCAGGTGTCCTCCCTCCAGGTGCCCTCTCTCCCAGGTGTCCTCCCTCTAGGTGTCCTCCCTCCCAGGTGTCCTCCCTCCAGGTGTCCTCTCTCCCAGGCGCCCTCCCTCCAGGAATCCTCCCTCCAGGCGCCCTCCCTCCAGGAGTCCTCCCTCCAGGCGCCCTCCCTCCAGGAGTCCTCCCTCCAGGTGTCCTCTCTCCCAAGTGTCCTCCCTCCAGGCGTCCTCCCTCCAGGCGCCCTCCCTCCAGGTGTCCTCTCTCCAGGTGTCCTCTCTCCCAAGTGTCCTCCCTCCAGGTGTCCTCTCTCCCAACTATCCTCCCTCCAGGCGCCCTCCCTCCAGGTGTCCTCTCTCCCAAGTGTCCTCCCTCCAGGCACCCTCCCTCCAGGCGTCCTCCCTCCAGGTGTCCTCTCTCCCAACTGTCCTCCCTCCAGGCGCCCTCCCTCCAGGCGCCCTCCCTCCCAGGTGTCCTCTCTCCCAGGTGTCCTCCCTCTAGGTGCCCTCCCTCCCAGGTGTCCTCCCTCTAGGTGTCCTCTCTCCAGGTGTCCTCTCCCCGGTGTCCTCTCTCCCAGGTGTCCTTCCTCCCAGGTACCTGCCTGCCTTCCCAAGCCCTGGCCCAGGCTATACTTTCCTTCATCTGTCTCAAATCCTCACCCACCATTGGCTTTGTTGCAGTGAAAGGTTGGCCATCCCAGAGCTGGAGAGGACAAGCGACACAGGGGCACACAGTGCCCGCCTGTGAGGGTGTCAGTTGGAGGGCAACACGGAGTGCAGGGGGGCCACATCTGAGGAAGGCACAAGGAAATTGACCAAGAGACACTGGCCAGAGGGGCTGGGAAGACTGGGAGTGAGTGACTGACAAGGCTGTCATGTGTGCACGAACACACACTGCCATGGTAAAATGCCCTGTGCCACTAATGTGTGCTGGGGGAACTGAGTCACCAGGAAATAAAATAGGCTGTGAGGAGGAGCAGATCCCAGCAGGGGGACAGCTGGGGCCAGTGGAGACTGAAGGGGTGGTGAGTATGGCACTTTATACTATACGCAAATACACAATGTGCAAATGAAACAATGGGACTTGCTGAAGTGACTGCAAGAAATGAGGGAGCCCAGTCACCCCCCCACACACCTGAACCCTCTAGCTACTCAGGAGACAGACTGAAGAAAAGACTAAGGTTCAGCCCCAGCCTGGGGATGCAGATCTGAGACTTCACTCTCGGAGGTGAAGCTGTGGCACAATCATAGAGCACCAAGCTTGATTAAAAAAAAAAGAGTGGATGAGGCCTTGAGTTCAAGTCCCAGACCTGGCATTAAAACGGGACGGGGGAGAGAAGAGGAGATGAAAGAGAAAGCTGGAGTTGTACGCATGGAAATATCACCGTGAAACTCATCCTTATCGACGTAATGTATGCTAATAAAACACTTTATGGGGACCAGGCTCCAGCCCTCGTTCAAGTCCCATGACCCCCCACACACAACATATTTATGGGAGCTGAGAGTTTGGCCTAGTGGTAGAGTGCTTTGGTACCACATACATTAAAAAGAAGAAAGAAGAAGAGGAGGAAGAAGAAGAAGAGGAGGAGGAAAAACAGAAGTGGTGCTGTGGCTCAAGTGATTGAGCTCTAGCCTTGAGAAAGCCCAAGGACAGTGCTCAGGCCCTGAGTTCAAGCCCCAGAACTGGCATAAATAAATAAACAGCTCTCTTTGCAAGTGCTGTCAAGGACAAGTCAAGGATGCACTGCCAGCTCTGCTAGAGTAAGATGAGGGAAGCTGAAATGAACACAAAGCGGTTGGCCATTTCAAAACCACTTTCTTTGTAAGTTTGAGATAGGGACCTGAACAACAGGACATAACTGAGTCACTTCCAGTCACCTCCAGCCCTTTCCAGAAAGTTCATCATCATGCTAAACCTTTAATCCTACTTTCTTGGAAAGTTAGAGATGGCTTCCATTTGGTGAAACTGTGGCCTGGGGGCCTTTCTTTTGGCTTTCAGTCTGGTCTGTTGGCGCCTTTGAGAAGTGGTCTCCTGGGATTCCCTTGGTGGTTATTTTGTTTTGTTTGTGGTGGAGTTTGAACTGAGGGTTTCAAGCTCTTGTTTAGCTTTTTGCTCAAGGCTGTTGTTTTATTTGAGATGAAACTACCTCTGGTACTGTTCTTTGCTTTTTTAATTGGAGATAAGAGTCTCTCTGGGGACCAGGAGTTTGGCCTAGAGGTAGAGTACTTGCCTAGCATGCACAAAGACCCAGTTCAATTCCTCCGTACCACATACATAGAAAAAAGCCAGAAGTGGTGCTGAGGCTCAAGTGTAGAGCTCTAACCTTGAGAAAAAGACCAAGGACAGTGCTCAGGGCCTGAGTCCAAGCCCAGGACTGGCCAAAAAAAAAAAAAAAGTCTCTCTGGATTGTCTACCAGGACTGGTTTCAAACTCAGACCTTCAGATCTCAGCCTCCTGAGTAACTAGAAGGGGTGAGCCACCAGCGCCCAGTCTGACTTCTTTATTTAGCATTTAATCAGGTCTCACTGTTCTTATTTTCACACATGCAGGTAAAGAATTTGACCATATTGACCCCTCCTTGGCCCTCAGTCTGCCTGCTACCAGTCCCCAACACAGCCTGTTTCAGTCTCCTGCCACCCACTTTTGTGTGTGTGGAACATGTGGCTTGAACTCAGCCTGGGCGCTGTCCCACCCTACCCTTGAGCCAAGCCCCATTTCCTGCTTTCTAGGGGTGAATTGGAGATGAGAGTCTCAGGTCCTTTTGTGCCCAAGCTGGCTTTGAACCTTGATCCTCAGATCTCAGCTTCCTGAGTAGCTAGGATGACAGGCGAGAGCCACCACACCCGGCCCACCCACTTCAAAAAAGAAAAAAATCAACACATACAGAAGGAGTTCACCCTGGAGATCCACTGACACTCTGCGTGTGCTGGCGCCTGCCGGGCCTGGGGCTTGAACTCAGGAACTGGGCCCACTCTTCAGCTTTCTCAAGGCGGGTGCCTTGTCACTTGAGCTCTTTAGTGCTCCCTTGGAGCCGGGAGATGGGAGTCTCACAGGCTTTTCTTGCCAGGCTGACTTTGAGCCCGTGTCACCAGGCCATACTCACTACTTTCAATGTCCCAGTCTCCTCAGCTCTTCTCTCCCTGCAGGCAGATGGGCCTGGGCACACTTCCAGTGGCGCCTTCCTAAGGGAAGATCTGGCAGGGGAGAGCAGGGAGCCCTCAGCGCCCCTCGTGGGACACGCTATAAAGCCGCCCGGCATAGTGCGCCCCGTGGTGAGGAAAGAACGTGGAATGTGGAAACACAGCTGTTTCCTATGCGATGCCCGGAAAACAGCGCTGCTCCCAGGCCCCTCTCCTCAGCAATCAGACTAAGGTTAGGATTTCGTTGAAGGGCGGAAAACCCCCGGGCGGTTCTCACCCAGCGGAGACACCGGAGCCGCCGAGGCCACCCAGTCCTGACCTTGGGCGGGCGGCTTTGCGAGGCACAGGCCTTGCACTGTATGCCCAGGTTTACAGCCATGGATGCAGCCTGTGCACACCAGGCTCGGCTAAGTCTCCATCCCCTCCTGTCCTCTCCAAAGCAGAGAAAACCCGAGTGCACGGGCCTTCGAGCCCAGGCTGCCTTCAAGTCCACCCTCAGACCTCAGCTTGCTGAGCCACTGGGATTTTTTTTAATGCTATGCCCCGTGTTGGAACAGTATCGAGATTTTTACACTGGGGGCCCAACTCCAGGGGTAATGAAGTCTGTGAGACTCCCATCTGCCGTCTCCAATGGAGGCTGAAACAGGCTATGTTGGGGACTGGTAGCAGGCAGACTGAGGGCCAAGGAGGGGTCAATATGGTCAAATTCTTTACCTGCGTGTGCGAAAATAAGAACAGTGAGACCTGATGTCTGGTCTAACTGCTCACCCCTACAGGGCAACTAGATGAGTGTGGGGAAGGTTCATTATGTAGCCTGGGCATGTGGGAAAAGGCCAAGCGTGGAAGCCTATCTTTGGGATATGGACGTGAGCTTTCAGTGTTATACTTGGCTTGAACTCAGGGCCTGGACACTGTCCCTGAGACTTTTTTTGCTCAAGGTTAGTTCTCTACCCCTCTGAGCCACAGTTCCACTTTTGATTTGGGATAATTAATTGGAGAAAGAGTCCCACATGACCAGAAGCGTGGCCTAGTGGTAGAGTGCTCACCGGGCAAACACAAAGCCCCGGGTTCCATTCCTCAGTACCACATATACAAAAACAGCTGGAAGTGGTGCTGTGGCTCCAGTGGTGGAGCTCTAGCCTTGAGAAAGGGCAAGGACAGTGCCCAGGCCCTGAGTTCAAGCCCCACGACTGGCAAAAAAAAAGAGAAAAAGAAAAAGAGTCCCATAAACTTTCCTGCCCAGGCTAGTTTCGAACTACTCAGGTCTCAGCCTCTTGGGTAGTTACCATTACAGGCATTGGCCTCAGTACCAGGCTGAGCTTTAGGTTTCAATACTGGAAGCATCACGGCAGTGATCTGATAATAAAAGGTGTGTTCTGATTGCTTCTTATCTCTAGATTCCTGGTGGGGGGGCAGCTTTGACTCTTGTCACATGTTGTTTGTCCACATTCTGGGTCGCTTCAAGGTGACTGCAGAGACTGTCAAGGACTCAGCTGGCAACTGGGGCTTTTCTCCTGCTTCCTGAGCCAAGTTCGGCGTGAAAGAGACACTTTGTAGAAAAAGAAGCTCCCAATACCTGCGGTATCTGCAGGAATCCACAGTCAAGTTCTTTAAACAGTACGGGGGCGGGGCGTGGAGCCAGGGCACTAGCCAATGGTGAAAATGTCAGGTGGCCCCGTGCCGCGTCCCCATCAACACTGGACCCCCCAGGACCCCAGATTCCCATCTGGGGCCCAGGCACTAAACGTGCCACATGTGCATGCACTCGGCCCCACCTGGCATGCAAGTACCCCTCTGTGGCACACACTCGCCTGAGTTAACTCGCTCACCAGCACACAGTAGGTGGGCTTCACACCAAAGTGGGTTCACTGAGTGTGTGAATCTGCCCTTGATAGTCACAGAGAGCCGTTTGAGGCTGGAATCCATCGGGAGCCCTGTGAGCCTGACGCTCTGCGAAGGCCCCCGTGCCTGAGACTGCCCAGGCTCACTCAGGGCTGTGAGCAGCCAGAGAAGGTCATAAAGAGGGACAGAGCTGAGATGGGGAGAGAAGGAAGAGCGCCAGGGTGCGACCCTGAGGGCAGAGACCAGGCTGCTGGGGTGTTGTGCTAAAAGCCACTTTGAGCCTGGCAGAGTTCTGGCAACACCAACCTGCTGAGAGATTAATCAGGTCTGTCCAGGGCAGAGGATGGTAGGAGGAGCTCACACCAAGCTTGATGAGCGTCACCAGACTCTCCAGCCCTGTGGCTCTGGAAGGATCAGCAGCGTTGCTTCACTCATTCACTCACTCATTCACTCATTCATTCAATATCTACTGGAAGCCAGAGTGGAAAGATAAGTAAGACCTCCCAAGATGGCAGCCGACCCAGGGAGGCAGGGGTGGCCCCTTGGGGGACAGGCGCAGTGGGGTGGCCCATCTGGAAGTGGTCCTCAGCGACCAACAGGCTCCACGATGCCAGCCCAGGTTTCTGAGCAAAGACAGAAGAGGCCAAAGCCTCAGGAGAGGCTCTAAAGGCACAGCAGCCACTCGGGGAACGTGGAGCCTGGAGAGTCAGGAAGGAGAGAAAGACCCTTGGAACTGGGCGTTCGGGAAGAAAGACGTGGAGAAGCCCGGGCTGCCGGCCATGCTCTGGAGCCCATCTGGAAGTAGGGGACAGGGCAGGTCATTGTCCCCAGAGAACAGGCTGGACTCTGCAGGATGCTGGACCCCTGAGGATTTCAAAGACTGATGTAGGAGGGGCCTGCCTGCCTCCTTCCCCAGGTCCCCAGGGCTGGGACAAAGGTCGGAAGGTCTGCTGGGGGTCCTGACACCCTCCCTGGCTCCAAGTCCCACTTCCAGGTAAGGCCCTTTGAGGGGATCCCCAGGCCCACCAAGGCGAGGGCAGCCCCTGCCAACCTAGTGACTGTCAGGGGCTCAGGTCACGGGGAAAGTGCTCTGTCCGCCAGCACTCTGCCACTTTGAGCCCCAGTGCTACTTTCTGATTTCTGGTGATTAATTGGAGATAAGAGTCTCATAAACTTTCATGTCCAGGCTGGTTTTGAACTGTGATCCTCAGGTATCAGCTGCTTGAGTAGGATTGCAGGTGTGAGTCACTGGAATCCAGCTGCATATCACCTTTATAACAAAAAATTAAAGCTGAGGGACAATGCCTAGGCCCTGAGTTCAAGCTCTACACACACGCACACGCAGAGCCAAAATAAATACAGCCAAGAAATGACCAATCTGAAGGAGGAAGGAAGAAAGGAGGGAGGACAGAAATACCCACAAGCTGGGATGTGGGACAGAGGTCATGGGAGTCTCCAGAGCCCGCTGACCCTGGGGCCCAGCCCCTGCGCTTGGGCGGCCTGTGGGCTGTGGCAGCAGCTCCTCCTGCCCAGTCTGAAGGGAGGAAGGGGTGGCTTGTCCACAGCAGTGGGCTGTGCCAACCCACGGCAGCTCCGAGCCCTCGCATGGTGGCCAACCACCCAAGCATGGACCACACGGCAGGGGAGCCCCGAGAAGGAAAGGAGACACCTGTGGGGTCACGAGACGGAGAGACGCCCTTGCAGATGCTTCACCACCACCATCCTTACTTCGGCGGAGCCAGTGGCCTCCAGAGTGGGCACTAGTGAGGGGCCAGGCCCCAGGATGGGACGGCCAGCTGAGGCAGGGCCAGGCGTGGCCGAGCTGCGGCCTCACCCGACTCTGGGGGCACTGGTGTGGCACCTGCATGGCAGAGGGTGCAGTGGGTAGGTGGGTGAGCGTGGCTGAGGGCAGCGGGGAAGCTGCTGTGCCTGCAGTGCTGGGCCTGGGCATGAGGGGGCAGTGCAGCCCAGCCCTGTGCAGAAGGCTGGCCTGGGTCTCCCGGGGTGGCCGGGGTGGGGGGGGGGCAGTCTGAGGGAAGAGAAGCAGCTGACAGATGACAACGGAGTAAATCCACACGGCTGCACGTGGTGTGCAGGCTAAAATGCAGGCGCGTTCGGCTGAAACTCAGACCCGCCCGGGGCAGCTCGTGTTTGCCCGCCTACCCGGGTGCCCGCTGGACACGGCTCCTGGGGGCAGCGGGCGCAGCTCCAGATGGACTATTGTGGTGCAGGCGAGGTGCGGGGGACAGCTGAGCTCCTGGACCTGGAGCTGGAAGTGGGGGAGCCTCTCCCAGACCTCCTCCTCCTCCATTCCTTCTCTATCCGTCTTCCAGCTGCCCTCACCCATTCACCCCTCCCCCCAACTCCCCTCCATCCTTTCCTCCACCCCTCCTCTTCCATTCCTTCCCTCCCCCTTCCTCCCTCCCTCCCCCCTGCTTCACCCCTTCCCTCATCCAGTCTCCTTCACCCCTTTTCCATCCCCCTCCACCCCTTCCTCCAGCCCTCCACCTCTGTCTTCTTCCTCTCTTCCTTCCTCCATCCTGTCTCTCCTTCTTGCTCATCCCTTTGTTTATTCACCAAACCCTTGAGAAATACCTGCTGAGCCTCCAGGAGCAGAGGGCAGCTCTGGGAAGCCAGGCCCAGGAAGAGAGATAACGGGACTGCACGGGGGGGGGGGGGGAAGCGGGCATTGCCCCTCGCTGGCCTGGCCTGGCCTGGCCTTCTTTTTTTTTTTTTTTTTTTTTTTTGCCAGTCCTGGGCTTGAGCTCAGGGCCTGAGCACTGTCCTTGGACTTTCTCAAGGCCAGAGCTCTACCACTTGAGCCTCAGCACCACTTCCAGCTTTTTTTCTATGTATGTGGTACCAAGGAATTGAACCCGGGTCTTCATGAATGCTAGGCAGGCACTTTAACCACTAGGCCAAACTCCCGGTCCCTGGCCTGGCTTTCTTTCAGGGACACCAGGTCCACTTTGTTCTCTTCTGGAATTCTTGGAGGCTGCGCCCCAGGAATGTACCCTCCAGCATGACCAAGGGAACTCGGGTGCCGCTGGGGCCCCCGGGAGTGAGACGTGTGCATGGCCCATCTTCTCTTCCAGGCCCAGCGCAGCTCAGCCTTGCTGCAGCAAGGGTTCTGTCCTGCAGCTCACAGCACAGTGGCCCACAGAAGCAGCTGAGGCCCCGGCCAGACCTGCTGGGCTGGAAGGCTGGCCCTCGGCCTACTAGTTGCTTTGTCACTAGCAAAGTGAGAAGCTGCCCTTCCAGCTGTCCTCCACTGAGCCCACCCAGGGGGCCCAGCCACACCAGAGACGGCGCTCCTGGCAGAGGAGACCAAGGCACCACCATGGCTGGTGGGGGAGGTCACCTCTAGAAGGGGGACAGTGGGCAGCACCCGAACACTCACCACAGTCCTTCCACCCTCTCTTGCACACCACAGCAGGGGGACAGGCTGGCTGATCGGGACCAGGGTGGAGAGGTTTATGGGCTTCAGGAAGCTGGAGATGGGTGGAAAGCAGGCCACATGATGGCGATGTCTCCTCCAGGCTCCACCCTGCTGGGCCTGCACCTCTTCCAAGAGAGCCCCGGGGCAAATGGCACTGGGCACGACCTCTGGGCTCCAGTCCTGCCTGCTCCAGCTAGCCGGGGACTGGCCAGCACAGCTGACTGTGCTAGGGATGCCAGCTGGGCCAGGGGTCAGACAGCACATAGGCCAGCATGCCTGTTGCCTCCACCCCACTCGACTCTCACACTGGAGCCAAGCTGGACACAGAGGCCCAGGGAGCAGGGCCAGCGGAGGGTACCCAGGGCACAGGGTGGGCTGGGCTGAGCTTGGGCTCTTTCTCTCTCTCTTTCTTTCTTTCTTTTGCCAGTCCTGGGGACTGATCTAAGGGCCTGGACACTGTCCTTGGACACTTTTTGCTCAAGGCAAGCACTCTGCCATTTAAGCCACAGTGCCTCTTCCAGCTTTTTCTGATTGTGGCACTGAGGAATTGAACCCAAGGTTTTGTGCATGCGAGGTGAGCACTCTACCACGAGGGCACGCTCCTGGCCCCTTAGCTTGGGCTCTTGACTTCTGGACTGAGCCATTTTTTTTTTTTTTTTTGGCCAGTCGTGGGGATTGAACTCAGGGCCTGAGCACTGTCCTTGGGTTTAGTACTCTACCACTTGAGCCTCAGCACCAGTTCCGGCTTTTCTAGGTATGTGGTACCGAGGAATTAAACCCGGGTCTTCATGCATGCTAGGCAAGCACTCGACTACTAGGCCAAACTCCCGGCCCCTGGACCAAGCCATTCTTGCAGGCTGGAGTTCCTGGGAATGTCCCCTTGTCCTTCGAGGCCTCCCTCTTCCATCTGAGTGGGGGCCAGGTGAGCCACCCATCCGGCCTACGGCTGTTAGAAGCACAAGGCCTTTGGTCTCTGGCACCTGCCCACTCCCCACCCTCCCCCTGGCCCCAGGCACCTGAGGGTGTCACTTAGATGCCCATGTCATGAGGGGGGCCGTGGTGAGTGGGAGCTCCTGGGGCAGGGGCAGGCTCCTGCAGACAGGTCTCCTGGCCGGCAGTCCCCCCACCCTCCCCAGGCTTGTCTCCTGCTCCTCGTTGGGACCCAATGGGTTCTCCCTTACCCTGTGTGGTCTCCACGCCTGAAGCATTAAGCAGGTAGCCCTGGGCTAGCACTCCCAGTGCGCTGACCCAGAGATAGGGGCAGTCCTTCTACACGTGCAGCACATCCCCAGGCCTGGGGGGCGTCCTCCACCCTGTCCCCCGGGGGCGTCTGTGGACTCACCCCACCAAGGCCAGGGATTTGGCCTGGTCGCCTCACTTCATGTATTTTTAAGCACAAACCCATGAAAGATTCACAGGCTGCTTTATTTACAGGTGTGGGGGTGGCATCAAAGACACAGGGGAGAGCCCCAAGGTGGCCCCGTGACACAGCCCTGGAGGCCTCCCGTGCTCTGGTTTCTGAGCTTCCTCTCCAGCCTCCAGGCTGAGCTCTGATCTCTTCCTGGCCAAGGATCCCCTTGCTGCTGACCACCTGAGTGCTCATGGGGGAGGGAGCTGGTCCCCCCCTCCTGCACTGGGCTCCCCTCCCCTGCTTCCATGCATTCATCCATGGCAGGGCAGCCCCCTCCCCACCAGGTCACAGCAGGCCCCACCCACTGCCTTCCTGGGCACTCAAGCTATTTCCTCCCGGCCATGCTAGGTGAGGCCAGCGTCCTGTTTTACAGAGGGCACAGACGCCTGCGCCTGGACACTGGTAACCCGGAGTCAGAAGCCAGGTCAACCAGTCTTCAAAGGCCAAAGCCCCGCCCCCCCCCCCCCCCCCCCCCCCGGCACTGCCGGCTCAGGGTCACACACTGGGCTTCTCCTGTATCCCCAGAAACAGGGAACTCTGGGCCCCTCAGCCCTTACTTCCAGACCCCCCACCCCAAGACATAGATCACGGAGCCCCACTGGTCCCAGCAGAGGAAGGCACAAGAGCGCCAGCGGGGGCTCCTGCCCAGGCTCCTCCATGCCAGTGTGCCCTGCGCCAGCTTCCTCCCACCATGACCTCCTGTGGGCCTCAGCCCTGACCATGGGGCCTGGTGTCATGTGATGTTGGGCTGGAGCCCAGCTAATGCCCAGGAGGGCTCTTGGCTGTCCTGGGGCTGGGCCGAGTCTGCAACGGCACTGATAGCACCCTCTGGGTAGTGGGGTTGAACCCTCCCCAACCAAGCCAGAGGCTGCCTGGCTGAGGAGCATGGGCTTGAGAGTGCTTCCCTCGGTCCTCCAGTAGTCCCAGAGGCTCTGCAACTTGGCTTGTAAATGTAAGGCAGGGTCTGTCTACTAGAGACCCTCCAGGTAGCTTCCTCTTTCCACTGGGTCCCCAGCCCAGCCTGGTCCTGTCCTCTTCCTGCAGGAGGAAGGACAGACACAGATGCTTTCTTCCCATACTTACCTCTCTGGGAGGACGGAGTGAGCAGGGAGGCCAGGTCAGGCAGCCTCACAGTCTCTCCCGAAGGCCCTGGGTAAAACCAGCTTCTCACTTCACTTCAGAGCACTAGAGGAAGACTGTGAGGGCCTCACCTCCTGAGCATGGCTGGCAGCCCTAACCCCGCCCCCCCAGGAGACTGGACTAGCCAAGAAACCCAGCGAGGCCTGGTCTCAAGACAAATCCCCCCCAAACAATGGCCTCTCCCCAAAAGCAAAAAGTAAAAGTGGAATGAAAGGCGGAGAAAGGGAAGGAGGTCAGGGGTTGGGGGCAGAGGCAGCTGGCTGGTAGTCTGCCCCATGGGGGGTGCCAGTTCGCAGTACTTGTTTGCCTGCCTGGGGACCGCCCGCCCCCCTCAGCATTGTCTCTGGGATCGGGCTGTCTTTCCAGGAAGCTGAAAATCTGGTAGCTGAGGAGTGGAGAGTGGAGAATGTTCTGCTCGCTTTAGACTGACAGGTGTGATGGAAATATCCCCGCGCGCTAGTGGGTGGAGGGCTTTGAGACTCCTTGAGACTCACAGCAGACCTCCGCACGCGCTCCCTACCCGAGTGTGTGTGCGTCCTTCTAGGGCAGCAAGTGAGGACCCAGTGAGCACCCACTGCGTGCAGGCCCTGTGGGAGGGCTGACCTGCCGAGCTGGTGTGAACACCATCACCTGATGTCCGCCGGGGGCCTGCCTGGATGACACACGCCCGGTGACACACACTCACTGGCACTCACTCCCGGAAGCCCAAGTCCCACCCAGACTCCAGCCCTGGGCGTCCCCTAGTGCTGCACCACGGGGTGGGGCTCGGTCTCCCCGCCCGGGGACCCAGAGGGCCAGGCCACGGGCCAGGTGTCTACCAGGTGACCAGTGGGCACTCAGAGGGCGTTCAAGGGCCCCTTTGTGTAGGGGTGGGCTGGCGCCAGGGGCGGTCCGGTCCTGAGGCCGCCCGCGCGCCCTGGGGTAGCTGAGCTTCTGGACGGAGGGGAGGGCGAGAGGCCCGGGACAGGCCTGCAGGCAGGAGGCTGCGGGGCGCGGGGCGCGGGGCGCGGGGCGCGGGGCGCGGGGCGCGGGGCGCGGGGCGCGGGGCGCGGGGCGCGGGGCGCGGGGCGCGGGCTGGGCGGGCGGAGGGGGCCGGGTGAGGGCGGGGCGGACCGGGCGGGGCCGTCCGTCCGTCCGGGGCGGGGCGGGCGGCGGCCGGGTGGGGGACCGCGGGGCGCGCGGCGGGGCCCCGGTCCCGGGGCGGGGCGGGGCGGCGGCGGCCGCGGGACCTCGCGGGGCGGGGCGGCCGCACCTAGCCACCTCCCGCCCGGCCCCGCCGCCCGCCCCTCCCTCCGCCCTCGCAATAAGGGGCGCGGGCGGCGGCGGCGGCGGGCGGCGCGGTCGGGGTCGGGCGCGGCCATGGAGCTGGGCCCGTGGCTGGCGGCCGCGCTGCTCGGGCTGCTGCTGCTGCTGCTCGCGGGGAGCCGCGCCGCGCGCTTCTACGCCAAGGTCGGCGCCTACTGCGCGCTCTGCCTGGCGGTGTCGGCGCTGGCCTCGCTCGTCTGCCTGCTGCGCCACGGCGGGCGCACCGTGGAGAACATGAGGCAAGCGGCGGGCGGCGGGCGGGCCGGGGCGCAGGCGGGCGGCGGGCGGGCCGGGGCGCAGGGCCGCGCTTCCGCTTCCCCTTCCCGAACTTTCTCCCTCCCCGGCCTCTTCCTGCCCCGCCCGCCCGGCCCGGACGGCTCTGCGCGCCCCGCGTCACAAAGTCCCGCACGCGGCCGCCCCGCGCCCCGCGGAGGGCGGGAAGCCGAGCCCGGACTCGTCCCCGCCCTGCGGCAGGTGGGAGACACCTGTGCCCGGGCGGCCGCGGCCCTGCGCCTCTGCCCCTGCGCCTCTACCCCCTGCGCCTCTGCCCCCTGCGCCTCTGCCCCCTCCGCCTCTGCCCCTGCGCCTCTGCCCCCTGCGCCTCTACCCCCTGCGCCTCTGCCCCCTGCGCCTCTGCCCCCTCCGCCTCTGCCCCTGCGCCTCTGCCCCTGCGCCTCTACCCCCTGCGCCTCTGCCCCCTGCGCCTCTGCCCCCTGCGCCTCTGCCCCTGCGCCTCTGCCCCCCTCCACCTCTGCCCCCGGCTTCTGTCCCCTGCCTCTGCCCCCTCTGCCTCTGCCCCCTGCACCTCTGCCCCCCCTCCGCCTCTCCCCCTTTCTCCCCCATCCTCAGGACCACAGGAGGTGCCTGGGCCGCTGGCCCGAGGGTTGGCGTGTAGGGCGGGATGCGGGGGGATGCAGGAGGAGCAGGTCGGAGGAAGGGAGGGAGGGAGTTTCCCCGACACCCCCACGGAGCAGGAGCACCTGGTCTCCAAGCCGGCCGTGGGTCCGTGGAGTCAGGCTGGGCTGACCGGAGCCGGGTGGGGAGCCTCCCCTGCGGGAGCCACCTTCCCTCCTTCACCCAGTTCCCCTCCCCACCAACTGTTGCCACACTAGCCAGGGGCTTTTGCAATGTCCTGGGGTGCAGGCCGGAAGCAAGGGACCCGTGATCGCCAGGGCGGCGGGGAGGGGCTGCCGGCCCTGCCACCCGTTGCCCCGGTGGCCTTGGGGGACTTGTGGCTGCCCTCCCTCCCCAGGTATGCACAGGCCACGTGGTGTCCCCACAGTGGGCTTCCTGGGAATCCCTCAGTGAGGAGCAGAGGGACTGTCTGGGGGGGGAAGGGCTGGCTGTGTGGCGGGGCCTTCAGAACCGAGGCACCGTGCCTCCTGGCACCCTGGCTCCTCGGGAAGCTGAGATCTCAAGATCACATGTTGAAGCCATCCTGGCCTGGAAAGTCATGAGACTCATTTCCAGTGAGCACCAAGCAGCTGGAAGTAGAGCTGTGGTTCCAATGACAGAGCCCCAGTCCTGAGGACAAGGCTGGTCTGTTGTACCGAGTTCCGTGGACCCTGATTCCACACACACACACACACCAGATAGGTGAACACACCTTGAAGGGAGAGGTGGCTCAAAGTCCCAGGTGGGTGGAAGTTCTGCTGCCTGTGGGCCGGGTGTGGGGGCTGGGGGGTGCTGTGAGCAAGCCCTTGGTGCCGGCTGGCCGCTGGGCCGTGGGTTTCAGCTGGCCTGACTTGGGACATCCACGGTGGATTCCACCCTGGACCTCCTGCTCTCCACGGGCCCAGCCTGTCTTCTGGCACCCCAGCCTTCCAGGAGCCAAGTCCAGTCACCAGCTGCCCTTTTGTGATGTGGCTAGATCTAGCAGGCTGGCCTCGCCAGTGCAGGGCCCTCTCTCAGGGCCACCTCTCCACCCCAAGCTGCCAAACCCACAGCTCAGTGTGGCCAGCAAAAACACGCAGGCCCCCATGCTCCCCTGGACCTTCCTGCAGCCTCCTCCACCCAGCAGAACCCAGACAATAGCCCTGAGGCCTGGGGACGTTGGCCCGGTGACAGTAGGAGTTTTGTTCCTATTGGCATGTGGGTCCCTAGGGCCAAGGGAGGGAGGGCTGCAGATGGGGGGGGGGGGACGCCAGGAAGCCCAAGTCCTGCCTCTGGGCCTCACATCCCTGTGAGGGTGGATGTGTCACGAGGCTGTCAGAGAGCCTGGGCAGGGTGGGTGAGTCCAGCCGCTCCCACCCCACAGATGAGCAGCCCAGGCCAGTTTGGTGCTAAGGTGTAGGGCGTAAGGAAGAATGGGGGTGTGTGCCAAGTCTCAGGATGACATGTTCTTGTCACCCAGTGCCAGTGGTTCCCTGCTCTGATCCCAGCCACCCAGGAGCCTGAAGTCAGAGCCACCTGGGCAGAGAGTCTGGGGACTCTTCCTTCCAGTCAACCAGCCACAAGCTGGAAGTAGAGATGTGGCTCAAGTGGTAGAGTACTGGTCATGAGCGGAAAAGTGAAGGGAGAGCACAGCCCTGAGTTCAAGCCCCAGGACCAGCACATACGCAGACTCTTTTCTTTCTTTTTGTGGGTCATGGGGCTTGGACTCGTCCTGGGCGCTGTCCCTGAGCTCTTCAGCCCAAGGTTACCCCCTACCCTTGAGCCAGGCCCCACTTCCTGTTTTCTAGTGGTTCATTGGAGATAAGAGCCTCACGTGCTTTAGTGCCCAGGCTGGCTTTGAACCGTGATCCTCAGATCTCAGCCTCCTAAGCCGCTAGGATGACAGGCGTGTGCCTGGCAGGAATCCTCTGTCTTCCACCTGTGCACAGCGTGGCCTGGAGGAGGCCTGGCCCTGAGCTCCTCTCCCAGGAGATTCAAGGCTGTGCTGGAGACCTCTGGACTGGAGTATGAGTTTGCAAGGAACAATGTTGGCAAGAGAAGGGCGGAGGCTGATTGTTCAGGCTGGGTGTGGGTGATCCCTTCTCCGTGTGGGGTCAGGGGGAGGTGTCCCCCTTGCACCCACTCAATGCACAGGCCCGCAGGGCTGCAGGGTTAGGCGTGATAGAGCCACGGGAGGCAGAGCTGCCCTTGAAGGACAGAGGGGTGCCTTCCCTGGGGAGGATGCCATGCTCCTGCTAGCCCTGGGTCGGCCGCAGATTCAGAGAGAGGGGCCACATGGCTGCATCTCTCCACGGCCTGGAGGGAGACTGGGTCTTATGTGACCCAGGCCAGAGAGGACGTGCTCCTGCCTGGATCTCTATGGGCCCTGGAAAGAAGATTCCTCTGCCTGCTCCCTACCCTTCCAGCCGGCAGGGTCTCCTTCCTCCTGTCACCTGCTCCCCTCTGGTCCTCCTCCTGTCCTCCTCTCATCCAGGCCCTCAGGCTCTCCACTGCTGGGACACTTGTTGCAAAACTACTCTGCTGTCTGCTGTCTCCCTCCCTACCTGTCTTCTCCCCTTTCCCTCCCCCTCCCCACTTGCCCTCCCCCTCCACCAACCCTTCCCCAGCATGAGGTGGGGCAGAGGACCCTTCCGGCAAGTCTCCGTTCAGAGGGCTTCCAGGTCTCCCTGGGTTGGGTTGGGTTGGATTGGCCTGGCCAAGACCTGTAGTGAGGGTAAGGGTTAGCCAGTGGCCTGAGCCTGACCTTGAGCTACTTCCTGGAGCTGGGGCTGACAGGAGGTGAACAGTCACTCTTGGTGACTCTGGCACCACTGTTAGAAGGTGGGGGGTTCCCTGTGTTCTGCCCCTGCCCAATGGAAGCAGCTTGCTGGCACTCCTTGTGCTGGTAGCCAGCAAGCTTGGGAAGGTCAAGTTTATGGCCCAGGTCACAGCTGGAATCAATGGACCTCAGACCTCCCCAGCTGCAGGAACGCCCTGTGGTGTGCTGGGTCACTCCAGGCCCTGCTGTCCAGCCCTCCGCTGTGGTCACTCCAGGCCCTGCTGTCCAGCCCTCCGCTGTGGTCACTCCAGGCCCTGCTGTCCAGCCCTCCGCTGTGGTCACTCCAGGCCCTGCTGTCCAGCCCTCCTCTGTGGTCACTCCAGGCCCTGCTGTCCAGCCCTCCTCTGTGGTCACTCCCAGGCCCTGCCGTCCATCCCTCTGTGGTCACTCCAGGCTCTGCCGTCCATCCCTCTGTGGTCACTCCAGGCTCTGCCGTCCAGCCCTCCTCTGTGGTCACTCCAGGCCCTGCCGTCCAGCCCTCCTCTGTGGTCACTCCCAGGCTCTGCCATCCATCCCTCTGTGGTCACTCCAGGCTCTGCCGTCCATCCCTCCTCTGTGGTCACTCCCAGGCTCTGCCGTCCATCCCTCTGTGGTCACTCCAGGCTCTGCCGTCCATCCCTCTGTGGTCACTCCAGGCTCTGCCGTCCAGCCCTCCTCTGTGGTCACTCCAGGCCCTGCCGTCCATCCCTCTGTGGTCACTCCAGGCTCTGCTGTCCATCCCTCCTCTGTGCAGTGGGGGTGAGGACCTGCTTCTGTGGGGCGGGATCCTTGACCACCAGAACACTTGGCTTCTCAGTGTCTGGCAGGCAAGCCCCTCCCCATTCCCGTGGACCTCCCCCCCCCGCCCCCTTTGGGCTTGCTGGTGTCTGAGGCCCTCCCTGCAGGGCTTAGCCTTAGCCTCTGTGCCTCCTCTCAGAGGAAACACAAAAGAGAGCCAGACCCCAGGCTGGAGGCCCGAGACCCTGCCCCAGGCAGCAAGCTGATCTTGGTTTACTAGGAAGGATTCTTACCCTAAGTGTGAGGGCCCAGAGTGGCTCCAGTGTTGGGGTGAGCTTTCTTGGTGCTGGGACTCGAGGGTCAGGTGGTGTTTATGTGTCACATGGGTGTCTGGGCAGAGACGGAGGCATCTCCAGGCTCTTCATAATGCCCTCTCCCGAGGTCAGCTGTCCTTCCTGCAGCACTAGGGATTTGAGCATTTGGGTTTAGAGTGAATGTTCAGCCTGTATAAATAAGTCTTACAACTCCAGGCTTTGAGGCCGTGGGTTCTATCCCAGGAGCCACAGAAAAGCCCCAATCAACCACAGCTCTGTCCTGTGGAAAGAAACGCACATCTTCTTTCCTCCCTTCAGTTCTGGAGGAGTGTGGGGTCTGCTGATTCCAATCACCTCGAGCACCCCAAACTCTCACAGCCTCCCGGCCAACCCCTGGAGTAACTTGATGGCTGGCCTGGGTCTCCTCAATAATCATACATCCCCATCTCCCCCAACCCCAGCCAACCCACCCTCCAGACACGCCCCTGTCTCCTGACCCTGCCACCCCTCCAGCCAACCCACCCTCCAGACACACCCCTGCCTCCTGACCCTGCCACCCCCCCAACCCACCCTCCAGACACACCCCTGCCTCCTGACCCTGCCACCCCCCCAACCCACCCTCCAGACACACCCCTGCCTCCTGACCCTGCCACCCCCCCAACCCACCCTCCAGACACACCCCTGCCTCCTGACCCTGCCACCCCCCCAACCCACCCTCCAGACACACCCCTGCCTCCTGACCCTGCCACCCCCCTAACCCACCCTCCAGACACACCCCTGCCTCCTGACCCTGCCACCCCCCTAACCCACCCTCCAGACACACCCCTGCCTCCTGACCCTGCCACCCCTCCAGCCAACCCACCCTCCAGACACACCCCTGCCTCCTGACCCTGCCACCCCCCCAACCCACCCTCCAGACACACCCCTGCCTCCTGACCCTGCCACCCCTCCAGCCAACCCACCCTCCAGACACACCCCTGCCTCCTGACCCTGCCACCCCCCTAACCCACCCTCCAGACACACCCCTGCCTCCTGACCCTGCCACCCCCCTAACCCACCCTCCAGACACACCCCTGCCACCCCCCCAACCCACCCTCCAGACACACCCCTGCCTCCTGACCCTGCCACCCCCCTAACCCACCCTCCAGACACACCCCTGTGCTCTGGTTCCCAGTGTCTAATCTGTGGCAGGACACAAAAGCTCTTCCTCTTCTGGTCTGCACATCTCTGACAGGCAGCAGGGCTGTGGACTGCCACAGCTGACCCGCTCTCCACCGCCTCTGGGAGGACTCTGTTTCCCTCCTCACTGAGACTGATTTTCAGTCCCAGAAGACGAGGCCCTTTGGGGTTCTGCTTCCACGAGGTCCTCAAAGCGCCCCTCCCCTAGGTCTGTGGAGGCAGGGGGTAGAATGGCTATCTCCCGGGTGGTGGTCCCGTGTGTGGACACTGTGGTTGTCTGGGGTGGTGGTCTCGTGTGTGGACACCGTGGCTGTCTGGGGTGGTGGTCTCGTGTGTGGACACCGTGGCTGTCTGGGGTGGTGGTCTCGTGTGTGGACACCACGTCTGGGGTGGTGGTCTCGTGTGTGGACACCATGGCTGTCTGGGGTGGTGGTCTCGTGTGTGGACACCACGTCTGGGGTGGTGGTCTTGTGTGTGGACACCGTGGCTGTCTGGGGTGGTGGTCTTGTGTGTGGACACCGTGGCTGTCTGGGGTGGTGGTCTCGTGTGTGGACACCGTGGCTGTCTGGGGTGGTGGTCTCGTGTGTGGACACCGTGGCTGTCTGGGGTGGTGGTCTCGTGTGTGGACACCGTGGCTGTCTGGGGTGGTGGTCTCGTGTGTGGACACCACGTCTGGGGTGGTGGTCTCGTGTGTGGACACCATGGCTGTCTGGGGTGGTGGTCTCGTGTGTGGACACCACGTCTGGGGTGGTGGTCTCGTGTGTGGACACCATGGCTGTCTGGGGTGG
This sequence comes from Megascapheus bottae, assembly GCF_031878675.1. Taxonomy (NCBI): domain Eukaryota; kingdom Metazoa; phylum Chordata; class Mammalia; order Rodentia; family Geomyidae; genus Megascapheus; species Megascapheus bottae. The sequence continues at coordinate 90,039,552 of NC_143511.1, read as the reverse complement.
TGGTCTCGTGTGTGGACACCGTGGCTGTCTTTGGGGTGGTGGTCTCGTGTGCGGACACCGTGGCTGTCTGGGGTGGTGGTCTCGTGTGTGGACACCGTGGCTGTGTGGGGTGGTGGTCTCGTGTGTGGACACCGCGTCTGGGGTGGTGGTCTCGTGTGTGGACACCGTGGCTGTCTTTGGGGTGGTGGTCTCGTGTGTGGACACCGTGGCTGTCTGGGGTGGTGGTCTCGTGTGTGGACACCGTGGCTGTCTGGGGTGGTGGTCTCGTGTGTGGACACCACGTCTGGGGTGGTGGTCTCGTGTGTGGACACCATGGCTGTCTGGGGTGGTGGTCTCGTGTGTGGACACCACGTCTGGGGTGGTGGTCTCGTGTGTGGACACCATGGCTGTCTGGGGTGGTGGTCTCGTGTGTGGACACCACGTCTGGGGTGGTGGTCTCGTGTGTGGACACCGTGGCTGTCTTTGGGGTGGTGGTCTCGTGTGCGGACACCGTGGCTGTCTGGGGTGGTGGTCTCGTGTGTGGACACCGTGGCTGTGTGGGGTGGTGGTCTCGTGTGTGGACACCGCGTCTGGGGTGGTGGTCTCGTGTGTGGACACCGTGGCTGTCTTTGGGGTGGTGGTCTCGTGTGTGGACACCGTGGCTGTCTGGGGTGGTGGTCTCGTGTGTGGACACCGTGGCTGTCTGGGGTGGTGGTCTCGTGTGTGGACACCGTGGCTGTCTGGGGTGGTGGTCTCGTGTGTGGACACCGTGGCTGTCTGGGGTGGTGGTCTCGTGTGTGGACACCACGTCTGGGGTGGTGGTCTCGTGTGTGGACACCATGGCTGTCTGGGGTGGTGGTCTCGTGTGTGGACACCACGTCTGGGGTGGTGGTCTCGTGTGTGGACACCATGGCTGTCTGGGGTGGTGGTCTCGTGTGTGGACACCACGTCTGGGGTGGTGGTCCTGTGTGTGGACACTGTGGCTGTCTGGGGTGGTGGTCTCGTGTGTGGACACCATGGCTGTCTCTGGGGTGGTGGTCTCGTGTGTGGACACCATGGCTGTCTCTGGGGTGGTGGTCTCGTGTGTGGACACCGTGGCTGTCTGGGGTGATGGTCTAGTGTGCGGACACCGTGGCTGTCTGGGGTGGTGGTCTCGTGTGTGGACACCATGGCTGTCTGGGGTGGTGGTCTAGTGTGTGGACACCACGTCTGGGGTGGTGGTCTCTTGTGTGGACACTGGCTGTCTGGGGTGGTGGTCTCATGTGTGGACACCGTGGCTGTCTCTGGGGTGGTGGTCTAGTGTGCGGACACCGTGGCTGTCTGGGGTGGTGGTCTCGTGTGTGGACACCATGGCTGTCTGGGGTGGTGGTCTAGTGTGTGGACACCACGTCTGGGGTGGTGGTCTCTTGTGTGGACACTGGCTGTCTGGGGTGGTGGTCTAGTGTGCGGACACCGTGGCTGTCTCTGGGGTGGTGGTCTAGTGTGCGGACACCGTGGCTGTCTCTGGGGTGGTGGTCTCGTGTGCGGACACCGTGGCTGTCTCTGGGGTGGTGGTCTTGTGTGTGGATACCGGGTCTGGGGTGGTGGTCTCGTGTGTGGACACCGTGGCTGTCTTGGGTGGTGGTCTCGTGTGTGGATACCGGGTCTGGGGTGGTGGTCTTGTGTGTGGACACCGTGGCTGTGTTTGGGGTGGTGGTCTCCTGTATGGACACCGTGGCTGTCTGGGGTGGTGGTCTCGTGTGTGGATGCTGTGAGCTCTGGGCCACAGTGACCAGAGGCTTGGCGGCAGGGAAGACTGGCTGCCTCTGAGTCTGTGGGGTCTCCAAGGCAGCATTCAGCTTACCTGCATGGACAATGGGGTATTCTGAGCGGGCTGCCTTCCCCACCCATCCTTCCCCCCATCCCTATCCTCCCCTGTTCTCCCTCCCCCACCCCTATGCCCCCCCCACACCCGTGTCTTCCCCCACACCCCTGTCCTGTGCTCACAGCCTGGCGCTGCGCCGGGCTCCACAGAGGGAGTTCTCTGGGATTCACCCTTGTGTGCTGACCTCTGGTGGGCAGAGCAGGAGGGCCGGGCCCCTCCCTTGAGGCCCTGCTGCTTAGCCAGTGCCAGGACAGCTTCTGGATGACGGCTGGCTACGAGGCACTTGAGGCGACTCTTAGCAGATCTGGTCTCTGAAGTGACCTCCAGCCCTGTCCCTTTCTAGCTGGCCTCTGCTGCCTGCCAGCTGCACCAGCGTGGCCTTGTCCCCCGTCTCCTCCTTCCCTCAGCCTGGGGCCTCCCAAGCGCTCCCCTGCCCTGGGCTGTGAGAGCACCCTTCCCTGTCTAGCCTCCCACCTGCCCTGCAGGCCTGGCTCTGGCCTGTGTGCCCGCGCTGACCGCAGCTTCCGTCCTCAGTATCATCAGCTGGTTTGTGCGGTCCTTTAAGTATGTGTACAGCCTTCGCTTCGAGGTCCGGGGCCGGCAGAAGCTGGAGATGCAAGGGCCCTGCGTCATCATCTCTAATCACCAGAGCATCCTCGACATGATGGGTAGGCTACCAGGGCAGGGGTGTGGGCAGGGGGCCAGGCTGGGCCCAGAGGAGCCAGGAGACAGCCAGGGGACACAGATCTGAAGGTCAGGGCCACCTGGGGAAGGAAAGTCCTTGAGATTTGTTGTTGTTGTCTGTGGGGCTGGGGCCTGGGGCCTGGGCACGGTCCTTGAGCTTCAGCTCGAGGCTACCGCCCTACCCCTGGGGCCACAGTGCCCCTTCCAGTTTTATAGTGGTTAATTGGAGGTAAGTCTCACAGTCTTTAGTGTCCAGGATGGCTTTGAACTGCAATCCTCAGATCACTGAGTAGCTAGGATTACGGGTGTGAGCCACCTCACCTGGCAAAGTCCTTGACATTCTTTTTTTCTTGGCTAGTTCTGGGCCGTGAGCTCAGGGCCTGAGCACTGTCCTTGGACTTTCTCAAGGCTAGAGCTCTACCACTTGAGCCTCAGCACCACTTCTGGCTTTTTTCTATGTATGTGGTACTGAGGAATTGAACCCGGGTCTTTGTGCATGCTAGGCCAGCACTTTAACCACTAGGCCACACTCCTGGCCCCAGTCCTTGAGATTCTTTTTTTTTTTTTTTTTTGCCAGTCCTGGGCTTGAGCTCAGGGCCTGAGCACTGTACTTGGACTTTCTCAAGGCTAGAGCTCTACCACTTGAGCCTCAGCACCACTCCCAGCTTTTTCTATATATGTGGTACCAAGGAATCGAACCCGGGTCTTCGTGCATGCTAGGCAAGCACTTTAACCACTAGGCCAAGTTCCTGGCCCCGTCCTTGAGATTCTTATCTCCAATGGATCCCAGAGAGCCGGGAAGAAGTGTTAGAGTAGCCGCCTTGAGAGAAAAAGCCAAGCAAGAGCACAGGGCCCCAGGTTCAGGCCACAGCACTAACACACAAAACAGGCAGCAGGCTGCAGTTGCCGACTGCAGGAGAGGAGAGGGAGCGTCTGACAGCCTGGAGTCTCGTGAGGGGTGGGGGAGAGGCCGCTCTGACGGCGCTCCCTCCCTCGCGCGGCCCCTTTCTCCCCGCTCATGCAGGCCTCATGGAGATCCTGCCCAAGCGCTGTGTGCAGATCGCCAAGCGGGAGCTGCTGTTCCTGGGGCCTGTGGGGCTCATCATGTACCTGGGCGGCGTGCTCTTCATCAACCGGCAGCGCTCCAGCACCGCCGTGTCTGTCATGTCGCACCTCGGGGGCCGCATGGTCAGGGACAACGTGAGTGTGGGTCTTGGTGGCGTGCGGGGCAGCCAGCGCACGGGAAGCCCCGGGGATCTGCACCCCAGCCGCCAGCGGCGGAGCCTGCCCAGGGGCTGGAGGGCCTGGAGGGGCAGGGTGCCAGGGTGCCAGGGTGCCTGCCAGCTCCTGTGAGGTCACCAGCCGGTAGGACAGCAGCCAGCTCTTCTCTGCTGCAGCTCAAGGTGTGGATCTACCCAGAGGGCACGCGTAACGACAATGGGGACTTGCTGCCCTTCAAGAAGGGCGCCTTCTACCTGGCCATCCAGGCCCAGGTGAGCCAGCCCTTCCCTGGGACGGAGCCGCACCCGCTGCAGGGGGCCAGGCAGAAGCCCCCAGGGGAGCTTTGTGAGATGGTCTGGAGGCCATGGGCGGTTTGCTGGGCCCCGGTGGGGCTGGGGCAGCAGCCTGGCTGGACACAGGTCTGCAGTGTGGGCAGGGCCTGGTGGGACCTTGAGGGTGGGAGGTGTGCTGTGGACCTCCCCTCCTGACCTTGTCCTCCACGTGGGGTCCCTTGCCTCCGGGGAGGGGGCATGACAGCGGGCCTCAGGGGTGCCCCTGGCGGGGATGTCCCCACAGGAGGATAGAGGGATTCTACCTCCGCTCCTCTGCCAGGCAGGCATAGCCCTTCAACCTGACTCCTGGGGCTGAGGACAGAGGGGGACGAGGCCACTCTTCCTGCCCGCCCCTCCCCCAGGGCTAGACCGCAGCCTTCCTGCTGGCCCAGAGGCTCCCTGTGGTTAATCATCACTCCCAGGTGCCACCTGTCACTGTGGCTTTGACCCTGGTGTCTTCTAGGAACTCCCCCACCCCAGAGCTGCCTGGGGGCGGGGCATGGACCAGAGGGCCCTGGGCCCCTGGCTGATTTCAGGCCCCATGTGGAGACAGATTTGAGTTAGCAGGGAGGCTCTCTGGGTTTGAGGGGCACAGTGAGGATACAGAGCTGGGTGAGCAGGAGCGGAGACCCTGGCGTGTCTCGTCCGCAGGTACCCATCATCCCCGTGGTGTACTCCTCCTTCTCCTCCTTCTACAACTGCAGGACAAAGCTCTTCACCTCAGGTGAGCCGGCCCTGCCTCATGGCTGCTCACAGCCCAAGTCTGCATCCCACTCAGGGCAGCACTGCTCCCTCTCCTCAGTCTCCCCCATGGCTCTCTAGAGGCTGTGTCCCCCCCGCCCCTCCGTGCAGCAGGTACCTGCGGTGGCCCCATACTGAAACCTGGGCATGGGCGTCCAGGCCAGAGGCCCCATCAGCGTGGGCAGCTTGCCACTTTCACCCAGGCACTGCCCCAGGCAGTGGGAAGGTGGGGTCAAAGGCTGAAGGTCAGCCGGAAGTGCCAGGTTTGGTGTCCCTCACGTGCCCCCGCCCTGCCACATCCACACTAGCCCGGAGGCCTGCAACAGGGGCTGGTGAGGACAGGCGAGGGACTCTCCTGGGGAGGGAACAGCGGGTGGTGGCCAGATGAGAGGTCAGAGCTGGGGACACACTTGACTCTCGGCTACAAGCCCTCGGAGCCGAGCAGGAACCCGGCCCCATCCAGCCGAAGCCCCAGGCTTTCCCGGGGAGGGGAGGCCGGGAAGCAGGGCCGGGGACCCGGGCCACTGACACCCACTTCTCCCAGGGACAATCAAGGTGCGAGTGCTGGATGCCATTCCCACCAGCGGCCTCACCGAGGCCGACGTCCCCAAGCTTGTGGACACCTGCCACCAGGCCATGAGAAGCACCTTCCACCACATATCCAGAAGGCCCCAGGAGAACGGGGCTGCCGAGGGGCCCGACGGCCGGCCAGCCCAGTAGCCCAGGCCACACGTGCGGAGAACGGACGGAAGAGGCCAGAGAATGGACGGCGACCCTCTCCTGGGCTGCCAAATATCACTGTGTCTGCCCCGAGCCCTGGCTCCCAAGGTTCTCATTCAAGCTCTGGAAGCCAGAGGCCCGAGACTGGAAAGCCACTGGTATCCTCTCTGGGCCCCAGAGGCAGGACAGCCCTGCTGCCCTTACCTGTGCCTCCAGGGTGAGGCCTTTGGGGCTGAGCTCAAGGCCTCCAGGCAGCCAAGGAGCTGGCAGGACTGGCCAGAGTGGACCAGCGAGCCCAGCCTTGGCCCCAGGTCTTCTGCTGTGGCTGCCCAAGGCCCATTGGGTGCAGTCTGGCTCTGGAAACCAGACCACGGCCTGCATCAGGCTTTAGGGAGAGGAGAGGGTCAGGCAATCAAGTCTGTCTCAGGGCTGCAGAGGCTGAAGCCACCCACCCCCACACACCAGCCAAGGCCACCCCCGCCCCAAGGACAGTCTGCAAGTCAGCTTTGTGCTCAGCTTTTTTTTTTTATAAACAATGTCTTGGAAGTGCCTGATGAGCTGCGACCTTACAGAGAGCGGCAGGGCCCCGCCACCCAGCTGTCTGGGGATGCAGGTGTCAGACGTGGATACAGACCCCACACCAGGCGTCCGGTGTGGTGGTCTTTATTCCAAATTCTTGTCGCTGGAGCCCGCCTTGCCACCACAGAACCCTTTTCAATGGGAGGGGTGTGGCTCCGCCCTGCTGGCAGGCCTGGTGGCTAAGGTGCCCTTTGACCTCTAGCTGTGTGCGGGCGGCGCCAGCGTGTCTCCAAGAGGAAGCCTCCAAGAGGACCCTTCTGGGGATGCAGCACGAGGGCTCTGTGTCGCAGCCACGCGTGGCAGAGGGAGGAAGGGCTCAGCCCGGTGGGATGGCAGCTCAGCCTCAGCTTCCCGGCCAGGACAGGCCCTGCCTGGTGTCGCACCTCGGGCTCACAGGGCCCTGAGAATCCGTGTGGGGTGCACCCAGGCCCCCATCTTGTGCTCCTCGGGGGGCCTCTGAGGAAGGGCTGCTTTCACCAGGGGCGGGGAGGTAGAGACCTCAGGGCAGGGCAGGGCAGGCTCCTCCGCCCCTGGGCTGCCAGGTGGAGACCTTCACAGGTCCTTCTTGCAGGAGCCTAGGGGTGCAAGGGGAGGCAGCTGGCTTCACCACCCTGGCCCCCAGGCCCCATCTGGGCCCAGCTCCCAAGAACACCGAGGGCCCAAGGCAGAACATGGCTTGCACTCACAGGTCCCTAGCTGCTCCTCCAGGAATGAGACCTGCTCGCTCAGGGAGTCCACGCGGTCCAGCTGCTGGAGGGAATGGGCCAGGAGGCTGCCAGGGTCCTGGAAGCCGTGCTCCGAGGCTCTGGAGGCCAGGCTGTGCAGGGGGGCCAGCACCAGCTGCAGCTTCTGCAAGGCGGGGTGGAAGGGGCAGAAAGTCGAGTGCCCTGGCCAGCTCCTCCCCAGCCCGGTGGCGGGGCTCTGTTCACCGCTAGGGTGAGCTACTACACGAGAGCCCGAGGCCAGTGGGGACAGATGACAGCCAGGACAGGTCCTGGGGCCTGCTCAGGGTGACAGGCGAGGCGGTTTCCTGCTGGACGTGGGGTGGCCAAGCATGGCTCTTACTCAGCCCTGGGAATCCCAAGCAATGTCACTTGGCACAGAACCCAAGCCAGAAAGGACCCCGAGTTGTCCCCCTGAAAGCCTCTGAGGAGCCCCATCTGTCCAAAGCGTTTACTGATGGGCCAGAGCCATGTCCTCAGAAATGACAAGGGTCTGGGGCCTCGCCCCGCCTGGACCAGGCTTGTGAAGGCCCACCAGACCTGCCTCTGCCCAGGCCTTACCTGCTCCAGCACGTCCACCCGTGACTTCAGCCTCCGTACCTCCTCCCGCACCACACTGTCCACTCCTGAGGGCAGATCCAAGGGCCAGGTCAGGAGCACGGGGCTGGTCAGGGATGGAGGCCGCCTTGCCCAACACTGAGGCTGGCCTGTTGTCCCCTGAAAGGCCTCTGACCCAGCTGTCCACCCAGGCCTGTCCCCACCTCATCGCCCCAGAGTGCACAGCTCCAGGTGGACCAGCCTGCCTGCCTGCCTGGTCCTCAGTCCTGTGGCCACCAATGTGTCCTCACTGGGGTCGGGCGACTCCTGGCGCTGGGCTGCCGACAGCGCATTATTACTCACGGTACGAGTTTGAAGTGTCACAGCGCGTACCAAAAGTAATAATGTCCCGTCACCAGCGAGGGGCGGGGCGGGCCCGCGGCTGGGCTCTGGGGCAGGGAGCTTCTTGCACTTGTCTGGCTGAGACGAGGCCTCCCGAGAACCTGCCAGTACCTTCTAGAAACCTCACGGTGGGGGAAGCGGCACCTGCCACCACCTTCTACTCAGAATGCCAGGGCTCTCCCGTGGTGCCGCTGGCTGACGGGGGCCAGCTGCTGCCATCTCACGCCCCCACAGCAGTTCACCCATGCCCACCCGCTGCTCCAGGCCAGTGGTGGCAGCAGGGGTGGGAGGTGAGCTTACCTGTTGGGCTCGAGGCCAACCTGGAGGCCCCTCCCCTGGGGAGGCAGCGTGTCCCATCTTCAGATAGGCTATGCCCCTCCCAGCATTGGCACCAGTAACTGCCCGCGGTGTTGACACAGCGCTGGGGACAGCCGGCCCCTCCGGTGCTGCATTCGTCCACGTCTGCAGGAATGGCGAGGCAGGCAGGTAGTGCACAAGGCACTGAGCCCCGCTGGTCAACGCTCGTCCAGGGAGTGCAGGAGGGTGGTGTCGGCCTTACCTATCTGGCAGGTGTCTCCCTCCCATCCTGCAGGGCAGTGGCAGCGGCCCGGCTGGACACAGCGCCCTCCGTTCTCACACGGTGGCTGGCACACGGCTGTGGGTGGAAAAAGCCCGTCACTGACTTGAGGGCCCCCAGAGCCCAGTGGCAGCCCCCAGGGAGTGGGGCCCACTACCCTCACCAGCTTCACACGCCCCGGGAAGCCCACTGGTCCTCTTCCAGCCTGGACAGCATGCGTAGCCGGGCCCCGTGGGAGCCAGCCTAGGGGCAGGGCGGGAGGCCGTCCTGTAGATGGTTCTGTAGGGAGAGAGGGTGGCTCACAAGGACCCCAGGAAGGGTGGCCCAGGCTGGGCCTGTGTAGACATGCTGTCAACCTCGGGCAGCTGACTAGGTCACTCCTGGGAGCTCCCAAAGACCCTCTGGGGCATTGGTGTGGGGCCACAATCATGCAGGGGCTGTGGCATTGAGTGGACCCTGCAGGGTGGAGGGCCAGTCCACCAGGCAGAGGCAGTCGCGCTGTCCTGCAGTAACCATTGCAGTCAGCTGCAGCCCAGCCATCCTTCCCCCTGGACTCCAGCCCCCACTGTTAAAGCTCCTTTCACTTAGGGAGTTCAAGAGCCTCTGGAATCTGGAGGGGAGCTTGTGAATCTTGCCCAGATGTTTCTAGGCTAGGAAGAGGGAGAAGCCCCTAGTGGGATATGTGGGGGCTCCTCTGGCAGATCCATCGGCAGGATGGGAGGGGTGCTGGCTGGAGCCACAGCGCCAGGCCAGCACCCTCCCCTGATTAAAAACAAGCCGGAAATGCCCAGGAGAAAGAGTTGGGCATCCCAGGGTGGAGGGGCTGGGCGGCCTGGGACACGAGGGAGCCCTCGAGGTGCTGTCCCAAGGCTGGCATCAGTGGCGATCACAGAGCACTGAGACTTGGTCTGCAGAGGGTGCAGGGTCTCCGAGACCTCAGGCGGGGATGCTCGCAGCCTGTCGTGGGCGCCGACCTGCGGTGGGCACTCACCTGTAGGTGCTGCAGGCCCGGTGCCCCGCACAGGTGGTGAGGAAGGGCTGGTACACACGCTGCACAAAGGACTCGGAAGCAGGACCCCGGGCCTCCACAGCACACACCCTACGGCTACACAGGGTACGTGGCTCAGAGTCAGGACCCAGGAGTGGGAAGGGCTGCCAGGGGCCTGGAGGGCGAGCTTCCTGGCCAGAGCCACAGCAGATGCCGTGGGCTGCCTTGGGAAGAGCCAAGGGCCTGTGGCCCCATCCCCGCACCCGAGACCCAGGCGCTCGCTCACCTAGGCCGGTAGACGTGCTCAGTGCCTCCCACTGCCAGGACTAGAAACCACAGCAGAGGCAGCTCCTGGGACCCCTGCATGGCCTCAGTCTCCAGGTAGCGCTGTCTCCACCAAGGGGCCTGGGGCCAGAAACACAACCCTGTAAGGCCAGGAAGGCTCCCAGCTGCCAGCCAAGGCCCCAAGTGGCAGGGCCACCTCCCCAGCTGGGTGGCCCCTGGACTGGGGCGGAACAGAGAGGACAGGGCCAGTCTGCCCGCCACCTGCAGCACCTGTGGTGGTAATGGCAGAGTGGGGACCCTTGCTGCGTCATCACAGCCCTCTGGCCTGGATTCCACATCTGCCCAATGCAGAACTCAGGCCCGGGGCATCGGGTCCCCTGGCTGTCATCGTCAGTGAGCAGAGCCCTGCAGGGTGGCTCCCAGAGCGGGTCTGGCTGGGAGTGCCAGCAGTCTCAGTGGGTCTGCCCCCCGTGTGGGTAGTGGGGCAGCCCTGTTCCTCCGGTGGGTCACAGGAGTGGAACCTCCTTCTCCAGACTTGGTTTCCCCAGAGATACCGTACTAGGGTCACTGAGAGCCTCCTCTGGCTGGGATGGCCTGGCACAGTGACACGGAGAAAGGGCAGCAGCCTGTGCAGGTCTCCCACAGACCCCTGGCCACTTGACTAGGTGTTAGGGCCACACTAGGTCCCTGCATCTATGCCTTGAGAGGGGGGAACCTAGAAAGAAGCAGCAGGGGGTCCTTCCTGCACCCCTGTATTGAGGCAGGGAGGAGGGAGGAGAGCAGGGGGCGGAGCGGGTGTTGGGACTGCTCGGGGCGGGAGCAGCACAGAAGTGTCTGGGCAGGGCTGTGAGCTGGCTCGGGAAGGTGGCTCTGGGGTGCGGCACCCATGGGGGGCTGCCCGCCTCCCGCTGGGGAGGAGAGCTCCGCGGTGCCCCTGCCCACCGCCAGCCCCGGCCTGGACGGAACGGTGCTTCAAACAGGGAGGCTCGGTTCTGAGAGTCATGCTCTGCCTCGGGCCAAAGGCGGAGCGGCGCAGGCTCTCGGAGCCCCGCGGGGCCTCGGCGCCGGGGCAGCGGGGGCGCCGCACAGCGGGGGCAGCGGGGGACGGGGGTTGCAGGGACGCCGGGGCAGCGGGGGCGCCGGGCAGCGGGGACCCCGGGGCAGCGGAGGCGCCGGGCAGCGGGGACGCCGGGCAGCGGAGGCGCAGGGGCAGCGGGGACGCCGGGCAGCGGAGGCGCAGGGGCAGCGGGGACTCCGGGCAGCGGAGGCGCAGGGGCAGCGGGGACGCCGGGCAGCGGAGGCGCAGGGGCAGCGGGGACGCCGGGCAGCGGGGACCCCGGGGCAGCGGGGGCCGCGGCGCGGCCTCCAGGCGGAGGCGCCATCACGTCCCCACCAGTGTCACCGGGCCTGGTGTCACCTCCCCTCCCCACCGCCGTCCCGCAGCCCCGGGGGCGGGGGTGTCGCGGAGGGCGGGGCCTGGCCGCCCCCGGAGGAGGGGGGGGCACGAGGACCGCAGGGCCGGCCGGGGTCCTCTCCACGCCCGCGCCCCAGGCTCCGGGGAGCGGGGGCCGGGCCGCCGGACCGAGGACGGGCCGGGGACGCCCGGGCCGGGCCGGCTGCGGAGTGCGAGGGCCCCAGGCCCGGCGTCAGCCCGGGGGTCGCGGGTCGGGTGGGGGCCGGGCCGCCGGCAGGGGGCGCCGGCTCCCCGGGCTGCTGGGCCCATTCTCCCGGCGGCGGCGGCGGCGGCGGCCGGGCCGGGCCTGGGGTCCCCGGGCCCCGAGCGGCCCAGCCGCGGCCCCCGTGCGCTCACCTCTCGGGTCCCCGGGATCGCTCGGCGTCGCCCGGGTGGCCGACCCCAGCTCCGCGCCCAGCCGTCCGGGCCTCCCCGGCCCCGCCCGGCCGGCCCGCGCCCCCCGCGCCCCGGCGCCCCACGCGCCCCGGCCCCGGCCCGGCTCCCTCCGCACTCACCGCGGGGTCCGGGGCGCGCACGCGCCGCCGCCGCCGCCGCCGCCGCCGCCGCCGCCGCGCCGCGGGGGCCCCGCCCCGCCCCGCCCCCCGAGGGCGCGGGCCCCGCCCCGGGCTGCGACCCCGCCCTGCCCCCATTGCGCCGGCCGGGAGACTGAGGCCTCCGCCGTCCGCAGCTCCCGGGCTCCCCGGGCCGCGGCCCGCCCCCAGGCTCCAGACCCCCCGCGCGCCAGGTCCCTGGATGCCGGGAAGGGCCCGCAGCCCCGGGACCCGGAGGGTCCAGGAGGACAGAGCAGACGACAGGATGGCACTTAGGAACTCAGGTGTGCGCCAGACCCCTCCGGCGCGCAGCGTGGGGGGCTGCCAGGGCCTGGCCTGGCATCACTTAGGGATAAGGTCTTGCTCAGGACCGTCAGAACCACGCCTGAGTGCTCCTCCCTGTGAATTCACACACGCACACATGCATGCACACACATGCGCGCACACACACACACGCACATGCACATGCACTCACGCACACATGCGCGCACACACGCACACACATGCACATGTACACGCACTCACGCACACATGCGCGCGCACACACACACACACGCTACCATCTGAGGTCCTCTCCAAGCCTCCATTTCTGAATTAGCCCCGTGGCGTTTCTGGGCTGTGACTGTCACTGCCTTCCTTAGCCAGGCCCTTACATGTGGGTAACACATGTGTGTGTCCATGTAAGAGATGCCCCTCATCCGGCCTGCTGGGGACTCACCTGTCAGAGGGTCGTTGTCACCCCCTGAGCACTGGTGGCAGCTGCTCTTCTGTGAGGCCCTCCATGTCCTGCTGGTGTGCTGGGGGCTACAGGTCAGAGAGGATAGGAATTAGAGCCAGTGTTCCCCCCTCCCCGGACAGGCCAGGGTCTCTACCTGTAAAGTGGGGCTCTTGCCTCCAGCCCTGGGCTCCCCCTCTGCAGCCTGGGGCTCCACACACAGGCCTCTGGATTTGCCAGAAGGCCCAGCATCTTGGTATTCTCACTTGGACTCACTGTGGCCCCTAAGAGCTGAAAGAAGTGGGGGTGACAAGCCTGGAGAGGCGCCCCAGATGGAGGACTTGCCTTTGGCATTCAGGCAGCCACTGCCCTGGACCAAAAGGGTCCCAGAAGTTTCTTGCCTATGGGGAGGGGGGGAGCCAGGGAGCTGCAGTGAGGCCTTTGGATCTGGGAGAGTGCAGGGAGGCGGCTGGGCCTCTAGACTCTGTCCCAAGCCAGGAAGCTCTCTCCCAGTCCAGCAGAGCTAAGCCCGGAGCCCAGGGGTTGTGGCGGGACAGCTCTGCCCTGCTGCTCTTTATTCCTCACACTGCCGCCCTCCTTCCGCCAGCGCTTCCCTTTGCCAGGCTCATCAGGGCAAGGGCCATGGGGGCAGGAGTCTGGTCAGGAGGTGGCTCTGGTGGCCACTGTGCCCTACGGGGCTGAGCTCTCACCTGCTTCTCAGCACGGGGGTGCAGCTCAGGCCTCTTGGCGTGGCTGGGGAAGGGACCTGGGAGGCCCAGTTCGGGGGCAGGGGGGACTGGAGCCTTTGGGACCAGGCAATGGGTCTGGGGAGGAGAATAGTCAGCTGCCCTTAGGTCAGGGGCCACCCATGAGACTTGCCTTCCAGCAAGTTGTCCCTAAACCCTGGCCCCCAAAGCCACCCCCCAGAAGGTGAGACCCCAGTCTTTTGCAGTGCCCCTATATGCACAGCTTTTGGGGTCCTCCTTCCTGGGTGCACTCGTCCTTTTCTGGGGGACTCTAAGGAGAAGACTGGGATCTTAAGCAGAGAATAAAGGGGGCACCAAACCCAGCTGGGCTGAGTTCTGTGACCCCAGGGGTGCAGGGCAGGGGTGTGGCTGAGTGCCAGGCTGCACCCAGTGGGGAGAGATGGGGTCCGTGCTGGTGGCCAGGGGGCCTTCGGGCCTCCTGTTTCACAGGGATGGACAAGCAGGTCCAGAAGGACGGCATCCCGAGCCAGGCAGGCTGGAGCCCAGCCACTCCTCCCTCTCCCCAGAGCCCCTGGAGCCACTGGACCCCTCCCTGTCCCTGCTGGGCCTCTGCATACCTGATGTCACCCAGATCATAGCCACCACCGCTGCCTCCTTGAGCCAGGCAGGCCCTTGGCCCCTCGAAGGGCCATCCAGCCAATGCGCTGCCCTGGGCCCCCTCCTGCCGCCTGTCCTGTCCCGCGGCCCTCGGGTCCTCCGGTCCCAAAGCTGCAGTCTCCATCCTGGCTGTGGGGTCCTGGCTGGGGCCGAGGCGCCTCCAGGGCGGGGAAGGGCGGCTTTTTATGCCGGGTCCAGGGCAAATCAGGGCTGGGATGGCCCTTCCCGCCGGACTTCCTGTGTGTGTTCTCCCTGATAATGGGGATCTGTCGGCGCAAACAGGAGGCTGGGGGGGGGGGGGCTGTCCCCAGAGACTTGGAGCCCAGCCCCCAGTCGGCCTGATGCTGGTGCTTGGGCTCAGCTGTGCCTGGCTGGGGGCTCCGGGTGACCGTGGAAGGCTCAAGGTGGAGCCGAGGTCTGCCGGACACTGGGGGCCACCACAGCAGCCACTCAGGCCACAGAAGAGGGACAGGCTCCTTCTGCATCAAGGCCCAGGGAGCCGGGACTGCCCGCCTGCCCGCGGAGGGTCCCCAGATGGGTGTGAAGTCAGGAGGAGGCCACCCAAGGGAGAGAGCAGTCTGCCTAGCGCCTTGACCAGGACAGCCCTCAGGACGGGCGTCTTGACCAGGACAGCCCAGCAGGACGGGCGTCTGAGAACAGCCTGTTCCAGGCTCCCCAGGCTCATGAGTGGCTGTGAGGGGGATGGTGAGGAGCAGGGGTGGAGCACAGCGGAGAATCAGGTCACCTCCACGAGTACCAGCTGCCCCTCATCTCCACCTCTGCCGCTGTCTCCCTCTTTGTTTTCGCCTCTGCCTCTGCCTCTGTTTCTCTCGCTCTCAGAGCTGCTTGAAGGGCGCGAGCCCCTTCCTCTAGAGATGGGCAGGCAGGGGCCAGAAACCCCAGCCCCACTTCTGGGCTGGTGGCACCTGGTATGTCCCCTCCCTTGGCCTCCAGCAGGCTGAGGGGGAGAGACAGGGATACAGGAGCCCTGGAGTGGCCTCGGGTGACATTCCTAGATTCCCCAGGCTCACTCTAGCCCCCTCCGTCATAATAACCATAGTGAGGGGACCCCAGGCCTGACGTGAAGACAAGGAGAAAGCGGGACAGCTGAGGGTCACAGTACCAGAGCAGTGGCCAGGACACACCTAGACCGTAGTGGGCAGAAGGCCCCCAGAGGAGAGCCACTGGCTTGCCAACCCTGGCTGACCTTGGGGCACCAGCCCTGCTTCAGTTCAGCTCCCGCCCAGCGTCTTGAACCCCTCATTGCTGTGGCCCCACCTGTTTGCTGAGCCCCAAGGCTGCCCACGGCTCTCTAGCCCTTCCAAAGGGAAGAGGAGCAGGTTGGCAGATGCCTGCAGCAGCATCGACAGCCAGAGGGGAGCCGCACCCCTGCTTGTCCCAGTGGTGGGGGGACAGGAGGAGGGCTGTGCCCAGCTGTGCCTGGCTGGTCCCCCCAGCCCGAGCCCCCTCACAGAACACCGAGAGCTTAGAAAAGGTGCCAGCCTAGACTGTGTGGAAGGCACTCCCGGCACTCAGGCATTAGTGGTCCACTGGGCAGGGGCCTTGGGGTCTCTTTCAGGAGGGTACCCCTGCTCCAAGAGGGGGGCTGATGGGCACAGGGCAAGCCCCAGGCCTCCCGCCTCACTCCCGCCTCACTCCCGCCTGGGACCTGAGCTTGCTCTCCCAGGATAGCAGGAATCTCAACAAACACAGCCCAGCCGCCATGGCTTTGTTCTGTCAGCTTGGCTCTCCCACTGCAGCATCTCCTGAACCCACCCAGGAAATGCAGGACACCCAGGGCTGTGCCTCAGCCCCCACACTCAGGGACCTGCCCCTACTTTGTTGAAAAACCAACAATGGGGCTGGCTAGATCTTGGCTCCTTTGTGTACGGAAGGGGACACTGAGGCTCAGGGGAACAGCAAGGGAGGGCAGCGATGAGCTGGGCCAGTTTTCTTCTTAGGGAATCCCGGTTCTTTGTTCCTGGCCTCAGCAGTGCAACCATCAGACCTGGCCAGGCCAGGGGTGGCTGAGGCAAGGGGGGCTCTTGTCCTGGGTCCCCAGATCTGCCTGCCAGACAACGTGGACATATCTTAGCAGATATCTGCTGCCCAAGTGTCCTGGCCCCAGCTCCACATCCCCCAGCTACTGCGGATCCAGAGCCAGGGATGCCTCAGCTCGTGCCCCCAGAGGGCTAGCCTGCCCTGCATGCCCCCATCCCAGGCTCCTCCAGCCCCAGGAGCCGTGCAGGGGCCCTCGGGTCTGATTGTGACATCTGCTCCCCGCAGGACGGGCTGGGTAGACAGAGGAAAGAGTGGGTGCTGGCTGGTGGCTCCTCAGGCCCTAGAAGGTTCTAGGAGGTGGAGCTTGGTCTGGAGTCCGGGCCTATGGCTCGCCGATCCTCTCCTACCCTCTGTGCTCCTGCCCCTGGAGTGGTCACTGCTGCAGGACACCTGTCCTCCTGGGGTCCTCTAGGGGCTGGAGCCGAGGGCCTCACCCAGGGCCAGAGTATCCACGAGGAGCGGGGCTGCTACCTCAGTGGTGCCAAGGCAGGGCCCGCTGCAGTCAGGAAGCTGGAATTCTGGTCCCCAGGCCGCCTCGGTTTCCCCATCTGCCCCCAGCCCAGGCATTGGTGCTCTGTGGTTGGAGAGCGAGAGGATGTGGCTGCCTTACCTTCCCACCATCCCAGCTGAGCTGTGGAGACGCCCCAGACCCCGCAGCGCCCGTGCCTGGCCTCCGCGGCCCCAGAGGGCCAGCCGAGCCCCCGGCCCGGGCCGGGCGGGGCATCTCAGGTGCTGCAGGAGGAAAGAGCACACAGCACAGCGCCGTGGAGAGATGGAGTTTCCTGTTTGTCCCCATGGTGGCAGCCAGTCCCGGGACGGGACAGCTGTCAGCCACGGCATGGCTCAGCTTTGTGCCAAATGTCCAGCTTTCATGAGGATATGCTTGGCGCAGCAGCTGGCCCCCGCCGAAAATGGAAAGGAGAGCGGGTAGGGGGCAGAGTCGGGCCTGCCCTGGAGGGGCCGTGGGGACTAGACCAGGAGAGATGGGGCCCTGGGTGGCCTGAGTCTCTAGCTTCCCCTCCCCCACTGCAGACATTTGCCATCTGTTCCGGGGGCCCCCAGGCCGGCAGCCCCTCACATGCTGAGCTTGGCGTTGAGGATTCTGCAGTGGGAAGTGGAGGCGGAGAATGCCGGGAGACATTGCCCCTTCTCCTGGCTCTCTCTGGCCTGCCCTGCGGGGGCCATGGTGCCCCAGGTCCACCCTTGTCCTGCTACCTACTTGATGCTCAGGCTGCAGGCCAGAGAGCCATCTAGGCCTCCTCACGTAGACCCTGGACATGTCCCCAGCCACCGCCTGCCCTGCTGCTACGCCAAGTCCCACAGAGCTTGGTAAAGGTTGTGGCGTGCCCTCTCCACGAGTCCCTATTGCCCCCTGATTCCTCAGCACACACCCCCTGGACAGGACACGGTGGGTGCAGAGCAGAGAGCCTGCAAGCACCAGCAAAGAGAATGCTCCTCCTATCCCCAGCATCCCCGGGAGACAGGGCCCCTTCGGAGTGCCCCAGGGCCCTCCCCACTGCCCTCTTGTGCCACTGTGTCTGGTAAGGTGACATGCATGGGGACATGTGGTGACGTCACTCTGCGGCCATTCCTCCACTCTCCAAGCCACACCATCGCCCACTGGGGAACAGTCAACAGTTTATGCATGAGCTTCTGGGGCCCGGGCTCTCCCGGCCAGCTCTCCTGTCTCACAACTGTGTAAACATGCTTTCTCCTGGGGTATGGATGCTCAGAATGTCCCCAGAGTCACTGGTCCCAGGAGAGGCGGGAAGCTGCCCTGCCTGCTGGCCAGGGACCACCCTGCATGGTGAAGGCCCAGCTTATGTTGCTCTCTTGCATTTTTTGGCGTCTGGGTTGAGAGAGAGCTCTCACAACCAGATGTAAGCTTTGGGGGCCCCACCTGCCTGGTTACGAGGCACACTGGTGGCTCCTGTGTGCACAGAGCTGGCTGGGCCCCGTTTCAAGCACTCCTGCCAGTGCTCCATCCAATGCCCGGCCTCTGTCCAGGCTGCTGGGACCATGGAGGCACCACCCGCCCCGCTGAGTGTCCCATGAGAGCCAGGAAAGCATCTGTCTGGACCCCAGGGCATGTGCCTCCCTTGCCTGGCACCCTGGACGGAAGCCTCATTCCTCTGCAAAGCAACAAGCCCTGCAGACAGACAGCCGGCCGTTAGCAAGGGGAAAAAACACTTGGTCTCCTGCGGAAAGGGAAGGCCCCGAGTCCTCTGGGCGCTGGGTTGGGCAGCAGAGGTGGGTGCTGGGGCAGCCCAGCCCCCACTGGCCACCCTCATCCCCTCCTGTCCTCCTGATGTCCCCCACCCTGCCTGGGACAGAGAAGGAGACTTTGGAGGAAGAAATCGCCCAAGAAACAGCTCAGGTCTTCTGTCTGTTTGCCGGGATGGGGGCTGGGTGCATCACCCCCTCCCCTGAAGGGGTCTGGAGTGGAGCCAGAGCTGCAGCTACCCGGGCTCTGCAGGGCCCAGGCAAGACACCCTCCCCCTGGCCACTGCCCCTTGGTCCACTGCTCGGGGAAGGCAGGGGCTCTTGGAGAAGTGGAATCTCAGTTTCCCCGCATGTTAGGTAGGTTGGCATGTCATGATGTGGATACTTTGTGTCTGGGCCTTTCCCAAGGGCAGGGGAAGGCAACCGGGCTTGGATTCAGTTCTAGAAAAGGGGCCCTGGGTTCACAGCCCTTGCAGGCAGCCCCCAAGCTTCCTCGGCCTTCTGGTTCCATACTGCTCAGCTCCATGCTCCTTAGGATTTTTTTTTTTAATATCAAAAAAAAAAAAAGTAACTTAAAGAGAAAGGAAACACAGGCATCTGCCTGGCGAGACCAGAAATCTCTGTTTCCTCCAGGCCAGGAAACAGGAAGTGCATGTGTGCAGAGATGAGGACCGAGCTCTGGAGAACAATGGGGACCCTGGGGGGCAGGAAGGGAACTGCGTCAGGTCCTGGGGCTACAGGAAGCTCGACCTCTCCCACTCACGCCCGAGGGGCCAAGCCATAAATTTAGTTCCAGGGTTTTTTTCTCTCTGGTTGTGTGGCTTGAACTTAGGGTCTGGGCACTGTTCTGAGCTTTTTTGCTCAGCCCCACTTCCAGTTTTCTGGTGGGACATTGGAGATAAGAGTCTTACGGATTTTTTTTGCCTAGGCTGGCTTTGAACCATGATCCTCAGATCTCAGCCTTCTGGGTGGCTAGGATGACGGGCGTGAGCCACCACACTGGCTGCTGTGAGTTCTTTTCCTGAAGAGAAGCTCAGAGCCTCTGTTGGTGCCTGGGAAGGCGCGTGATCTCAGACCTAGGGGAGTCAGAACCCCCAGGAGTCTTGGGGAACAGTGAACAGCACCCTCCTTTTCCTTCTGGGTAAACCAACGCCCAGCTAGGGAGGAGGCTGGCCTGGGGGCTCAGGGACAGCTCATGAGCACTGAAGTTTGCCAGTTGTGTCACATGAGCCCCTCCATTCCACACTCCAGGCTCCATCCATGCGGCTGTGGGCAGCTCCGTCCCTGCGAGCCGGCCCTGCCCTGGCTGGAGTGGCAGGGGCTAGAAATACCTAGAAAGCCACCAAGCCCTGAGGCCCCTCCAGTGCTAGAACTGAGTTTGCTGCACTGGGCAGCTGGAAGCAGGAGCTGGGAGGGGTGGTGGCTGTGGCTTAGGGCCGTCTGGAGGGCGATGCACTCAGTCAGACAGGGCCAGATCTTTGGGGTCTGATTTCCCTCAGTGCTTGGTGTTTTTGAGGCTCCCCCAAGTTGCAGCATCAACCAGTTTATTTGTTTGTTTATTGACAAGGCCAGAGCTTGAACTCAGGTCCTGAGTGCTGTCCTTGGGCTCTACCACTTGAGTCCCAGCTCCTCTTCTGGCTTTTTCTATGTATGTGGTACCAAGGAATCGAACCCGGGCCTTCATGCATGCTAGGCAAGCACTTTAACCACTAGGGAACACTCCCGGCCCAAGTTTCTTCTTTGTCATGATTGATTGCTCCATTGCGTGGTCTTTGTCCTGTCCTTGGGCATGTAGGCTGTTGGTGTTTTTTGTTTTTTTCCCCTTGTGTGCCAGTTCTGGGGCTTAAACTCAGAGCCTGAGTGCTGTCTCTGAGTTTTTGTGCTCAAGGCTCTGCCACCAAAGCCATAGCTCCACTTTTGGCTTTTTGGTGGTTACTTGGACACAAGAGTCTCACGGGCTGGTTTGGAACTGTGATCCTCAGATCTCAGCCTCTGGAGCGGTTGGGGTTACAGGTGTGAGCCACCAGCGCCTGGCCTTTGTGTGAAGACGCTGGCTGGGACCCCTAGGTGTGCCATTTGGGGGGCTGTGCTTTTCCTCGGGGGTACAGTGGAGACATAGGGTCACGTGGCTGGCCGGATTCCGTCCCATGGGAACTGCTGGGCTGTGTTCTCTGTGCTGCCCCAGCCGCCCTAGGCAGTGGCTTGGCTCTAATGGGTGCTGGGCCCAGAAGGCCCATGGCACAGGATATCCAGCTGTGGCAAGTCCTGCACTGGGCTGCAGTTGAGGCACAAAGGGAGAAGCCGGCCTGGGGCTCCAGCCCAGGGCAGGCCCGGTGCAGGGTGACAGCCCTGGCATGCCAGCATACGCCGGGTGAGCAGGGGAGCAGATGGCAGGGGGAGCTGAGCTTGAGCCCCGGGAGCCCTGAGTATTCTCAGGGCCACACTGATGTCCCCACGTCTGCTTCAGTGCCTGGGGGGATGGCCACGGCCCCTGACTGGCCTTGCTTCCCTGCCCTGGCTCGGCTCTGCTCTGCCCTGGGGCAGAGGGGCCACACCAGGTAGGCCGGGCTCTGGTCCCAGCCTGGAGGGCAGCAGCGTGGTCTTGGGGCTGGGCTGTGTTTGGGGAACTCCTGGAGGCCTCCTCCAGCCCGCTCTCCCTGGGCTTCTTTCTCCTCGCTAGGTCTACAGGGACACAGGGCACCCACAAACGGTCCTCACAGGACCCAGCAGGTGGATCCAACTTGGCCACTTTGTGCCAGGAGGCAACCAGAGTCCAGAGAGACCAAGTGCTTGTTGGAGCCCAAAACAGCACCCAGTGAAGCCAGGTTCACTCCAGGCCACTGAGCATGGCAGGTCGGGCCCTGTGTCCACTGCCTCTCCCACGTCTAGGAGTGAGTAGCCGGGCCAGCCAGGAGCCCGGGGCCTGGGCCCCTGCCTCCTCTGCTGCCTGCTTGGCCTCCCGGGCCCTCCACAGTGCCCGGCGTCCTCTGTCCTTCCCACGTGTCCCCGGGGCACTCTTTGGACTCAGCCAGGATGTCCTGGTCCCCTCCTCCACCGCCAGGCCTGGCGGAGCTTCCTGAGACAAGACCTGCTGTGGACAATGTCCGGAAACCCCAGCTGGCTCGGGCTGCAGCCCAGCAGGCCGTCGGGGCCGGGGAGGTGGCGCTGGGGAGGGGGAGAGGGGAGGAGGGGCTGTGGTGAGGCGGGTGGGGAGGGGCTGGGAGTGGGGGGTGAGGGTGAGTGAAGAGAGGAGGTGGGGGGCGGAAGTGGGGACTGGGTGAGCTAGGACCCCAGCTGTCCTCAGCACACCTGCTGCTGTGGCTCCAGCTCCGGGGTAGGCGCTGCTGCCCACAAGCCTGGGTAGCCTCGAGCCCTGGACTCAGAGAGAGCCCCCACTTCTGTCTGGACCCCAGGCCTCAGGCTGACAGGAAGCAGTGGGGACTGAGGAGTGGTTGGTGGTGGTGACGGTGAGCGTGGGCCCGGGGGTGGCTACAGCATACAGGTCCAGGATGAGCGGTGCTTCCTCCGGGCCTTGTCCACTCCGCGCTGGGAGAGCAGTCAGCCGCCCGAGGCCTGGTGGAGCAGACACGGGGCGCAGGCCTCCCCACCTGAAGACTTCCACTGGGGTGCAGGCCGCCTCTGCCTCCTCAGAGCGGCACCCAGGGGGAGCCAGCGGGCCTGGGCCAGGTGCAGCTGGGGAGGGCCAAGAAGCTCACTCAGCCAGGTGCCAGTGGCTCAGGCCTGAAGTCCTAGCCACTCAGGAGACTGAGATGGAGGATCAGTTTGATGCCAGCCTGGACAGGAAAGCCAGCTCAGTGACAGTGTCCAGGGTTTAAGTCCTAGGACTGGTATGTGTACACACACACACACACACACACACACACACACAGAGCTGTGTTTTGGTACATATCTGTGGTCCCAGCCCCAAGGAGGCAGACGCAGGAGGATTATAAATTCAAGGCTAGCCCAGACTGCGCAGTATGACCCTGTCTCAAAAAAAAAAAAAAAATTAAAGCCCCCCCCCACCTGGCTTCGGTGGAGCTGTGGGTGGCCTCTGACACTGCAGGCCCCGGGGAGGCGTCTGGTGACACGTGGGAGACTGGGGAGCCAGCAAGCCAGGTGAGTCATACCCCGGAGATGGGCCTCACCCTGGTGACACCGCAGTCACACACACACACACACACACACACACACACGTATGTAAGCACACACGTACACACATGTGCACACACAAAGTAAGTGGATGGTGAATGGTGTGGAGTCCTCAACATTTTCAGAATTGTGTGACCAGTGATTCCACTCTGGGGTGGGTGGGTGTGCAAAGATAACCAAGGCCTCACCCCTGGAGGGACCCCAGGGCGTCCACGATGGGTTTGCCCTGAGTGGACAGAAGGCTGGGAAGGAAAAAGGGAAAGAAGGGGCCCGTCCTGTGAGGCTGGGAGGGGGCAGGAGCATGCTGTTGGATGAACTGAGGCAGCAGTGCCACAGCTCACACGCAACCTTTAAAACAGCACCAGAGGCCTGGAGTGTGGCAAGTTAAAAATGCAGCTTTCACAGCCAACTGTGGTTTATTTGTGAGGATTACTAAGCGTGGATGCTAAACCTTGACGATGATGGTGGTGGTGAGTTATTTCCAGGCTGGGGAGGAAAGCAGGGTCTTTTCTCCACCCTGGAGTCCGGCCCCAGCTCCTAGAGAACAGACGGTGTTTTTTTCTGAGGCAGGATCTGCTGCGTGGCCCAGGCTCACTCCACACTCACCACGTAGCCCCCACCGGCCTAGAGATCTCGATTTTTTCACCTCAGCCTTTCAAGTACTGGGAGTGCAGACATGTAACACTCTGTGTGGCAATAAAATCGACACGTAAGTACGGGAGTAGTATACTTAGACCTCATGATATATACTTACAAAAAGCTGTACTGTACAACACAAAATCATGGGAGTTGTGTCAGTTATGAAGGGAGTCACTCCACTGTACAGACAGAACAAGAAGGCTGTCATACCCGTGCATGGAGAAGAGAAGGGAGCTGGGGCCTCCCACGATATCATCCCAGCTTCTCAGGAGGCTGAGATCTGAGGGCTGACTTTCAAAGCCAGCCTGGGCAGGGAAACCCATGAGCCTCTTATCTCCAGCTATCAGGAAACGGGAAGTGGAGCTTGGCTCCAAGGGCTGGAGCACTAGCCTGCAGTGCAAAGCTCAGGGACAGCGCGCAGGCCCGGCGTTCAAGCGCCACGACTGACAGGGAAGGGGGAGGGGGAGGGCAACAATCAGAGGACCCCATGTGAAGCCCCCTGGGCAGGAAAGCTGATGCCGGAGGACGAGGCCTGGGTTGTGGCTCAGCAGTTCTGAGTCTGTAAAGGCCCTGGCTCAGTCCCCAGCCCTTTAAAAAGAGAAAGAAAAGACTAAAGAGGCCATGGCTGTGGAATAGCCTCAGTGTGTGCCCAGAGTAGTGGCACCCACCAGTGTCCCCAGTGCTTGGGAAGCGGAGGCAGAAGGATATGAGCTTAAGGCTATTTGCCCTTTTTTTTTTTTTTTGGTCAGTTGTGGGGCTAGAACTCTGGGCCTGGGCATTGTCTCTGAGCTCTTCAGCTCAAGGCTACCACCCTACCCCTGGAGCCACAGCCCCACTTTTCTGGTGGTTAACTGGAGATAAGAGTCTCATGAACTTTAGTGCCCGCGCTGGCTTTAAACCTTGATCCTCAGATCTCGGCCTCCTGCGTAGCTAGGATGACAGGCTAGAGCCACCGTGCCTGGCCCGTTTGTACTTTTTAAAACTGCATCTCATGGAGCATTTGCCTGACTTGCAGAGCAGTGGGAGTGCGCTGGGCCTTTGTCCTCAGGTGGGGGGGGAGGGAGAAGGGGGAGGGAGAAGGGGGAGGGCCCTTCCGAGCCGGCTGGCAGGCGCAGTACCTAGTCCTGCAGTCTGTGGCAGAGGCCAACACCAGCAGAGCCCTCCATGTGGGGGGAGCGGAGTGGGGGCAGACGTGATCTTCTCTCCAGGGGGAGAGAGCTTGAACTCGGAGGGGCCAGACTTGAACCGGAGCCTCCGTGAGTCAGGGTTATGCTGTTTCTCTTTTCTTTTCTTTTTTTTGGAACAGGGTCTTACTATATATTCCAGGCTAGTCTTGAACTCTGGATTCTCCTCCTCTCTTCCCACGTGTTGGACTTACAGGCAGGCGATACCTAGGCCAGCAGGCTTAAACTCATTTGCCTAACATGCAGATGACGTCAGAGCATTTCCTAAAATCACTAAAAATTACTTGTGACTGACAAATAATTAAAGAAGAAATTGCAGCAGTTATGAGTGACAACCGTTTAAATGAATCAACATCGTAATGCACCAAACCCCAGTCTGGCCCTTGGCTGACTGAAATGAGACAGCATCTCCCGTCCAGGCCCCATTCTCCTACCTTAGCTTCCCAGCGTGTGCCACGGCGCTCAGCTCACTCTCCACACCTCCACCCCCACCCCGTTTTGCACTAGTGTGTGTGTGTGTGTGTGTGTGTGTGTGTGTGTACACACCAGTACTGGGGCTTGAACTCAGGGCCGAGGAGCTAGCTGCCCTTTAGCCTCTTCACTCAAGGCTGGAGCTCTACCATTTGAGCCGTAGCTCTCCAGTTGTGGCTCTTTGCTGGTTAGTTGGAGGCTGGCTTTGAACCATCAGATTCTCAGGTCTCAGCCTCCTGAGTAGCTGGGACTGCAGGCATGAGCCAGTGGTCTCTGGCTGCACTGGCTATTTTGAGATAGGGTGTTTCTGTCACCAGGCCCGTGGCACCTGGGGACCTCAAGCTGGGTGGTGGTGATGTCCAATCCCTGAAGAAGCCTGCGGCTACTTGGGGTGAGCTGCTATGGCTGAGCTGGGGCATCGGCAGCCCTCACGTCACCAGTGGCTCTTCCGGGGGCCAGCCTGGAGCCCAGGGCCGGCTAACATGCTGTGTCTCAGTGTGGGTGCCAGCCGGAGCCCCAGACCCCAGCAGTCACTAGGCCTGGGCTGTGAACTCCCCTGGGCCTGGCCCCTAAGAGTTGTGAGACGTGAAAGGGGAAGGCGGCCAGGCTGCTGTCCCCTGCTCCGCAGGCCACCCCCCCCCCCAGGCCCTCGCAGGAAAGGCCAGCAGGACAAAAGGCGGACGTGCAACCAGCCATGTGCTCCTTATCAGGGCCTGCACTCGGTGCCCTGGCCCGTGCGGAAATGCTTCTCTCTGCCTGCCTTCCTGTCACCCCGCCCGAGCGGCGCTGAGAGGGGCGACACCTGCCCCCCAGCAGGGAAGAGGCGGGGCTGTGGGACCAGCCCTGGCCGCTGGAAGGAATCCTGGCAAAACATCCATGCCCGGTCAGCCAGGGATGCTGCCTGCGGGATCAGATGAGGAAACTGAGGCCTGGAACAGCTGTAACCTCTCCCAGGTGTGGGGGCCCAACACACAGCAGGCAGTGTCAGCTGGCGCCTGAGCCCAGCCCCTCCAGGAGCGGCCCAGAGTGGACTCTGTCTCCTGAGTGGCCTGGCTCCCTTCCCTCCCCTCGCCCCCTAGAGGGAGCAGATGGGATCAGGTGGGCTGTGGGGGTGCCTAGACCCTTGCTGGCATGTCCCCTAGCAAAGGAGACCCTGGGTGGTGACTCTCCCCACTCCTGAGCCACGCAGCCATCTTGCTGGTAATGGATTAGAGGTAAGAGTCTTGCCTGCTTTTTCTGGCCAGGATAGCTTCAAACTGTTTGTTTTTGCCAGTCCTGAGCTTAAACTCAGGGCCTGAGCACTGTCCTTGGGGTTTTTATTTTTATTTTTTAGTAATTTTTTAAATGTCAGTTACATTTTTTAAATGTTACAGTTACATTCGCCCGGTAGAAGGCGCTTTACCTCTCACACATTGATAACTCTTCTTACGTTTTTGTCCCCATTTCCCTCCCCCCACCCCTTGGGCTTTTTTTTGTTGTTCAAGGCTAGAGCTCTACCACTTGAGCCACCGCACCACTTCCGGCTTGTTCTGCTGTGTGGTGCTGAGGGCTTCCTGCACGCCAGGCAAGCACTCTACCACTGTAATAACCTGTCAGGCTTGGCAGCCAAATTGTTTTCCCGTTTGTATAAACTGCTTAACCGGCTCGACCACCTGCGTATGGTCTCACCCTTGAGGTTATTGATGGTGACATTATCCGGTGACGTCATCCAGTGACCGCCACCTGTGTGCGGTGTTGCGTTTAAACGCTCAGCCCCGCTGAAGGTCAGGGTTGCTCTCCACCAGCCCGAAGGCGGGGAGTAGACGCTGCTGCTGTCATTAAATTGACCCCTAGCTTGGTTCACTGAGTGCTGTGACATTTTGTGTGTGTGTGTGCCAATCCTGGGGCTTGAACTCAGGGCCTAAGCACTATCCTTTGGCTCTACCACTTGGGCCACAGCACCACTTCCAGCTCTTTTTTTCTTTTAAGGGGTCATAGGACTTAAACTCAGCCTGGACGCTGTCCCTGAGTTCTTCAGCTCAAGGCTACCACCCTACACTTGAGCCAAGCCCCACCTCCTGTTTTCTAGAGGTTAATTGGAGATAAGAGTCTCAGGTCCTTTTGTGCCAGCTGGCTTTGAACCTTGATCCTCAGATCTCAGCCTCCTGAGTAGCTAGGATGACAGGCGTGAGCCACCGTGCCTGGCAACTTCCGGCTTTCTATGTCTGTGGTACCAAGGAATCAAACCCGGGTCTTTGTGCACGCTAGGCAAGTGCTCTACTGCTAGGCCAAACTCCTGGCCCTGTGCTGGTGACTTTATCATGGCAAGTTCGAATCCCACCTGAGTGGCTGGGATACACCACTAAGCCACATTCCCAGCCAACCACCATCTCCAGATCTCAGCCTCCCGATAGCTCAGATGGCAGGCAGGAGCCATGGGCGCCCAACTTCACTTTTATTTGTTTTGAGATTGGCGGTCTTGCCATGTAGCCCAGGATGGGTTCACGTGTGCCTCTAGATGGCTGGGGTTCACGGCATGCACTACGCTGTCCAGCTGTAACGCCCCACTTCTGCTGAAGAATAGGAAGGGAGGAGCCCAAACTCCCACCTCCTGCTCCTGTGTCGTCTTTGCCACAGGGGGGCTGGAGCATGTGGATAGGCCAGGGCAGGCCCAGGGAATGGTTGTGCCCAGTCCTGGGGCTCGGGGCCTGGCTGGCCCCTGGAATGTGACATTCTTGTCCTGCCCAAGGGCGAGTGAGTTGTGCCACCCAGTGGTTAAGTGCTGGATGCAGACTCGGGCGGGGCGCTTTGGGGCCTGTGACTCAGCCCAGACGCTGGCCACCTGCAGAGGCCGCCCCGGCCGGCCTGTCGGTGAGGCTGGAGAGAGACTAGACAGGGAAATCATAGTATTTCTTACAAATAGGAAAAGGGCCAGAATTAGACGTTAAAACCAGAGTATGGCGGTGGCTCAGGCCTGTAATCCCAGCTACTCAGGAGACAGAGTAAGGGATCATGGTTCAAAGCCCTTAGGGAAGGAAAGTCCATGACTCTCTTCTTCAATTAACCACCAAAATGCTGAATGTGGAGCTGTGGTTCAAGTGGGAGAGCGCCAGGCTTGACTGAACCTCGGAGGGACATCATCTCAGCCTTGAGTAGGGCACAAACCAGGAAAGTGAAAACCAGAAATAAAAGCCAATTCAGTTTCTCTCCTTCTCGACTTCCTCCTATCTATCTATCTGTTTATTTTTGCCAGGCCTGGGACTTGAACTCAGGGCCTGGGTGCTATCCCTAAGTTGTTTTGCTCGTGGCTAGTGTTCTACCACTTGAGCCGCAGCTCCACTTCTGGCTTTGGGTTTTTTTTTCCCCTGGTTAATTGGCATTTTCTTCCTCAGCTAACTTCAAACCATAATCCTCAGATCTCAGCCTCCCGAGCATCCAGGACGACAGTGGCAAGTCTTAAAGCTTTCACTTCACGGGACTCCTGTGAGACACCCGCAATGCTTCTCACACACGGTGCATGGGACCTTGGCTCCTGAGTAGAAACCTTCACCCAGCCTTGGTGATATCACCACTGTAAGGTCCCCACGTGCTTGGGGTTCCCAGCCAGCCAGCCAGCGTAGCAGCACGTGCCCAGGCCCTGTGGTGCGGCCTGTGACCTGGAGAGCGGGATGCGGCACTCACGTCCAGAGCCCTCTGCACGTGACCCTCACCCCGGCCTGGCCCAAGGCCCTGCTGCTGCGATGCAAGAGGAACGAGGAAGTCCCCCCATCCCCACTGACCTCACCCATCTGGGGGCCCTGGGAGCCTGGAACCTGCTGGGGAGCCCTGGTCCTCAGGCAGAGCCAAGAAGCCTGCATCATGGTCTCCACGGCTGCCCTGCCAGGCCCTCCAGGCAGGAGGGAGGAGGGGCTCAGCACCCATTGGGGGGAGTACAAGGCTCCCACGCTAGCCTCAGGACCTCATTCTGTGGTGACCAGTCGGCCTGTCAGGGGATCAGTGAGTGCATGAGCCCACACACCCATTCTCTGCGGGCCAGGGGAAGGGCTGGGCAGGGAGTTGGGCTGGATGCCCTGTAGTTCTCAAACTATCCACAGGGTGGAAGCTTCTCCCCACTGGGCCAAGACTCAAAGTGGCCCCCCAGCCCAGGGTTGAGTCCTGGTGAGAGCCCGGGGCCCCTGAGGTGGGGGATGTGGAGAGCACCTGGCAGGCTAGCAGTCCTGTGTGGACAGCGCCCCCCAGAAGAGCAAATCCATGGGTGCTGGGAACGAGCTTGGGCTGACTGCTGCACAGCAGACGTCAGCCTCCCCGGGCCAAACTCAAGCTGAGTGGAAGACCCACAGACAGCATCCCCCTACAGAATGGTGGTGCCATGTCGCCACGGAGGCGTGCGTCTGAGTGGCCAGTGCAGCCGATGGTGACCGGGAGCTCTGGGAGCGGGAGTCTTGGGGTATGACCATTCTAACGTGTTGGAAGGCACCAGAGCTGCACCAGGCCCAGGGCCCGCGCCGCTGCTTCCAGTGGGCTGAGGGAAAGCACGGGGGAGGTTTGGGGGGCAGGAGGGAGACATGGGTGCACGTAGGGAGCGAGGCTATCTCCTGGTCATCTGGCAGGAAATCAGCGGGATGGTGAAAGGCTCCAAAGAGAGACTGGAACTAGGGAAGGGGGTACCAGGAGGGCTACGATGGCCTGTGGCCTGCCAGGAAGTCTGTCCTGGCTGTGGGTTTCGAAACAATACCCATGCAGTCTTCTTTCTTTGTTGAGTGCTGGTATCAGGGCTTGAATCCCGGGCCTGATGGCTCCTTTAGCTCATGCTGCTCACGGACAGTATTCTAGCACCCGAGTCTGGCGTTTTGCCGGGTAATTGGAGCTAAAAGTCTCCAGATTGTCTGTATGGGCTGACTTCAGACCACGATCCTCAGATCTGAACCTCCTCAGTAGTGGGGATTAGAGGCGTGAGTCACCACGGCCCACTCCCTCCCATTCTCTCCGCCTCTCCCTCCCCCCTCCAGTGCTCCTCCTGCTGTGCCTGGCTGACTCCACTGACCAGGCATTTAGTGCAAGGCTGGACGCCCTTCCCTCTCAAGGCCCAGGGACCATCCAACTTCTGCGTCTCCAGCTGCTTCCATGGGCCATGTCATGGGCCATGTTGTGTGCCATGACACCATCACGGTGCCCCCGTGTGTGTAGGCACGCACACGGACGTGCACGAGGAGCACAGGCAGGCACAGGCGTGCACACACGAGTGCAGGCACCGTCCGAGTCCCGCTCTGGGCTCCTTTGGGTGGCGGCACCAAAGGCCCCGGATCTCAGCGTGGCCGCTTCAGTGGCTTCCCATCCTCCCCAGGCTCTCGGAAAGCTCCTCCTCCTCCTCCTCCTCCTCAGGAGCAGGGGGGCCGGGGTCCACTCCTGACCACAGCCTGGCCACGTGCAGGGGGCACTGGACGCCGGACACCCAGGACAGCGCCTTGAGGAGGCCACACCCCATCGTGGTGGGGAAGGGGAAGCCTGGGGACCCCCCGCAGGTGGAGAGGTCAAGGCGGGTCAGGCTCACAGCGGGAGACAGGACGTGCAGTCTGCACAGGGTCCCCACAGGCGCTCAGAGGAAGGAGGGGAGGGGACGGCACTGCCCGGCAGCCAGTTCGGTGCCCAGCAGCACAGCTAAGATCTCCTGGGATGGGCACAGTGACAGCCTCAAGAAGGACTGCTTCTAGGTGGGGAGTCCTCCCTCCCTCCCTCCCTCCCTCCCTCTCTCCTCCCTTCCTCTCTCCTTCCTGCCCCTCTCCCTCCCTCCCTCCCTCCCTCCCTCCCTCCCTCCCTCTGCCTCCTTTCCTCCCCCTCCCTGCCTTGCCCCCTCCCTCCTGCCAGTGCCAGGATAAACCACGAGTCTGCCCCGTGTGTGGGGTTCACCCGCAGATGCCCAGTCCCTGACCAAACCCGTTTCTTGGTGTGTGCAGGGCTCTCCCGGGAAGGCTGCATCTTTGATTCTGGTGTTATAATGTGTCTCGCTTTCCTCTCATTCAGCCCAACTGGAAATCAATCGGCTCAATCAATCTTTCCAAGCAACCAGTGTTGAGTGGTTGACTCTTCTCTGTTGTTTGTCCCCTTGTTTTATGCGTTGTCCTTTTCGGCAGTACTGGGGCTTGAACCGGAGGCTCACACTTCCCCTGAGCCATGCTACTCTCCGCATTGTTGGAGTTTCCTTTCCTTTCCTATGAAGTGGCGGGGTGGGGGCTGTTCTGCCCACCTCCTCCAGGCCTGTCTGCCCCGGCTCTCTGGGGGCGTCTGGGACCCCTCTTTGCAATGGGCCTTTGGCACCCCAGGGGTTTTGGACTAGGAACCCAGGCTCTGAATCCAAACCCCAGGCAATGCTGGGAGAGAGTAAGGGGCTCACCGCTGCCCTCGGGGGCAGTGCACACCAGGCCGCCAGGATGACCCAGCTCTCCTCTCAGCGCTCATGGTCTGGCATGGCCTGTCCACCCACGCCCCAGAGCCCCTGGGCATCCACACGCGCCTGGAGCAGTGGGGCGCCTGCTGTACCGCTGTGAGTCACCGGGGGCGCCAGGAAACCGGCTGTGGAAGGCTGGGGAGAGGCCTTGCTCGCCTCATCTCCAGTCCAGGCCTGACCCCGTCCTCCCAGAGGTCCAGGCTAAGGCCCCTCCTGCGTGGAGCCGAGGTCCTTTCCATCTCTGGCTGTGAGTTCAGAGCATGGCTGCTGGGCAGAGGGAGGAGGCCAGGCTGGGCAGGTGATGGGATGTCACCTTCAGAGTTGGCCTGTGGGCCTCCATCCTCACCCTGGGCTGGGCTCCGATCTGTGCCCCAGGCCTCCTGCAAGCTGTTGGGCCGTGGCCGGGGCTCAGGCTGAGGTGTGGGGTGGCTGCACAGGTACAGGGGTGTGTCTGTGGTGCCAGGGCGGGTGGGTGTGGCTGGGTGTGGCTGGGTATGCCAGGGGCCTTCAGCCTCTCACAGCCCAAACAAATCAAAGCGGCAGCATATGGCTGGCAAGTCTTTGTTTGCCCAGAAGAAAGGTCTGGGAGGCCGCCAGGTCCCATTCCAGGCCTTGGCCCTGCCCGGACTCAGAGCCTGGGCTGAGGGCTCATTGGCTGGTCTGGGCGGCAGCCAGGCCTGGCACCTGGGCTGGAAAGAGCTATAGGTCTTGGTTTAGCTGGGGAAACTGAGGTCCAGCAAGGCAGTGTTAGGTCCCATGCCCAGTCAGGACAGCGGGCACACAGTGCCATTGTCCAAGGCTCCAAAAAGGAAGCAGGCCTCCGAGGAGGGACAGCCTTGACCCAGGTGTGCGCCCTGCCCCCTGCTCAGCTGCCACCAATGTCAAGGTCCCAACACCCACGTGCTGGCACTGGGGCAGCTAAGCAGCTCCTTGCTTCCAGCCCCAGGACAATGCTGCGGGGGGCGTGGAGAACATGCCAGCCTGCCTGCTTCCTCTGGGAGCTCAGCGGGCCCTGATCTCCTCTTCTGGGAAGTGGGGTACAGTTCCTGCTTCGGGCTGCAAGGGGCCTCTCAGGAGGCCATGGTCTGCCTTTGTCCAGCAGAGGGCAGCAGAGCCAGCCCGGTGTGCCCACAGGGGCTGGAGAGGGCTGGGGTGGAGTGTGGGAACGGGAGAAGGCTGGGGGGGGCTCTCACCTGCAGGTGGGGCTCGGCCACGGCTGGCCCTGGGCTGCTCCTGACACCGCCCCCTGGGCAGGTGCAGCAGGGAGGAGCGAGGCTGAGGCTGAGCTCCTTCCCAGAATGCCGTGGGAAACGCGTACTCTTTCTTCCACTTCAGGTACACTTTCCAAGACCTGTCCATTGAATGGGTGGGGAGATTGCAGCCTGGCACGGCCTGGAAGCCCCCAGATCTGTCCAGTGTCCAGAGAACTACCTGGCCCCCCACCTGTGCCTGCCCCCTGCCCGGTGCAGTCTGCCTCACACCCCGCAGTGGCCTTGTGTTCCCTGTATCCTCCTCCCCACTCCTGCTGTCCTGTTCTGGGATGCAGGGTGGACACTGCCCCCTCTGCTCCACGCTCCTGGATGCCCGGGACTGTGGGTCAGGCTGCTGGCATGCCTGCACCTGGTACACAACACCCCACTTGCAGACAGCTGCTTTCTGATCCACAGGAGGTCAGGCCCCTGAGGGATTCCTGCATCCCCTGCCAGGACCAGGGACCGGGACCCAAGAGACCTTCCAGGACTCACATAATGTTATCTATTTATTTACTAATTTATTTATTTATTTGAACTCAGGGCCTGAGCACTGTCCTTGGACTTTCTCGAGTCTAGAGCTCTTCTACTTGAGCCACAGCACACTTCTGCCTATTTTCTATGTATGTGATACCAGGAATCGAACCCAGGTCTTCGTGCATGCTAGGCAAGCACTCTACCACAAGGCCATACTCCTGGCCCCTGTAATTTCTTTTAAAATCAAGAGAAAAAGGTATTACCCCAAGACATGTGAAAGGGTATCAATGTATGTGAATTAATGCACCTTCCACCTGGCAAATATCATGTAACCCTTTTATTAATTACAATAAAAAATTTAAAAAAAGAAAAAGATATTACCTTCAGGGACAAGAAAATACTTTTATACAAAATTAATATAGTTGCCTGTATGCAAACACAGCCATGAAAGAGTCTTGACACTTCCTGGAGGGCAGTGGCAGGGCAGATAAGACACTCAGCCCACACTCACACCCAAGCGCTGGTCTGGGGGCTGTTTCTTCCCTCACTGACCCCACTGGCATCAGCCAGACCTGCAGCCTGGGGCCAAGTCGTGGCCATGAGGTCTGGCTGCCCTGCCAGGACCCTGGTGGACACCCAGCCTGGCTAGCGTCCCTGGCCCCTCTCTGAAGCCCACGTGTGCCTCTGAGCCAGGCTCTGTGGTACTTTGGAACCATGTGCACCCCTCATTGAGTAGGTACAGGTAGGCCCGAGGGAGCTGTTGGGCCAGGAGGGCTTTGAAGCCACCCAGAGGCCCCATAAACTGACTCATGAGCGTGATTAACCCCCATAAACCCAGAAAGGAAAAGGGTTTCTTCAGAGGCCTTGGGACGCTGGGCGCTGGTCCCCCCGGCTGGTGAGGCCCTGGGTGTGCAGTGGCCCCATCCCCCGTGGCCTGCCTGCCTGCCTGCCTGCCTGTGTGACACCCATGACCCCATCTGTCGCACAGAGGCTGGAGCTGGGGTGAGGTCATGTGTGAGGATTGCATTCTTCTCCCCACAGTTGTGTGACTGTGGGCATCTCAAGTTCCCGCTGGGCCACTCCATGGCTGCCCAAGGCCGTGGAAGCTTCCAGATGGCTTACCCAGCAAGCTGCCTCCTCTGGGCAGAGCCCAGCCTCCCTGGAGGGATTCCTAGGGGACCCACAGCCTCCAGGCTTTGCTCATGCAGCCCAGTCTGTGCTGGCGGTGGCCAGGGCAGGACCTAGGAACAAATCCTGACTGGACCACGGATTCTCTGTGCACTCACAGCCAGGCTGCATGGCCTTGACATTTTCCCATCCTCGAGGTGCAGCCCAGGACGGCCTGGGGGGCAGCCAAGCAGAGCAGGGGTGCTTCGTGGGGCCTTCCTCTATGGGAAACGGCCCCTCCAGCCACACCCTTGCTGGACTGATGGGAAGCTGAGCAGGAGAATGTCAACACCTGAGCTTGCCACCTGCCACCCGGTGCCTGAAGGTCGGGCGGTGGTTGCCCGGGGCCACTGCCCATGTGATTCTCCCACCAAGAAGCTGGGCAAACATGCTGTCCCCTCCCCACCTCTCTTGACCTCCAAGCCCTGCCCTCTCACTGGCAAACAGGGAGCTGATAAGATGCAGAGATTAGAGGGGCAGTTCTGCTCCGGATAAACAACTGGGCTTCCCCAAGCTCGGATCCCAGCCCCAGGCTGCAGGGAGAGCGGGCTGTGAGGCTGTCAACCCTGAGCCCCCTCCTGCTCCGGCTCCTCCTTCCTAGATCCCCCCACCCTGGCCATCCCTGTGGCACAGTGTCTGCACCCAGGCAGAGGCTGGCCTGGGCTCCAGGCAGGCAGGCAGAGCCCAGGGTGGTGACACATGCTGTGTCCCCTCACAAATCACTGGCTGGGCTGGGCTGGCTACTCACGGGGAAGCTGGATGGGCCTCCTGCCCCTCTGCTGGCTGGCCCTGGCTTCTTCCAGGCCTACAGCCTGGCTCCCTACCAGATCCACTGTAGCTGGCTTCAGAGGAAAGATCTGTCCCCACCCCAGTCCATGGCTAAACCTCTGCTAACACAACCCACAGGCGTCTCAGGCTGCAGACACAGAGGGGCTGGAGGTGGCTGGGAGCTAGGCTCTGATTGAGGTCTGTCTAGCCTGTGGCCGGGATAGGAGGCTTTCTACCCTGTGAGAGCTCAGTAGCTAACTGGGACGAGGTTGAGTTTCGGCTGTGCTGGGGTCTATCTGGGGCCACGGCTCAGCTTGTGATCAGCTTGGTCTGGGATCAGGAATGGGCTTCGGCTGTTGGGGGGACGGCCAGAGGTCCACCTCGATTAAGGACCAGTCTGCAGCCGAGGTGGGGACGTGGGATGCAGTTAGGAACAGGCTTGGTCTGTGAACAGGTCAGCCTGCCGTTGGGACCAGAGACCACCCTGTGTCAATCATCAATCTGGAACTGGGATTCAGGCTCCTGTGCCAGGGTGGGGCTGGGCCTGGCCGGGGCCTGGTCTGGGCCTGGATGGTCTGCACCGCCCCAGTGCTCATTCGCTCTCCAGCAATCTGGGGTCAGGTTTCGGCAGCTGAACTATGCTTCCTCTTCAGAGCAGAGCGTTCTTGGCCTGCACCCAGCTGCAGCCTCCGGGGGAGAGGCCCATTCCTGCCAGCCACATTCCCACGCCTGCCTGGGATGGGCCCGAGGGCAGTGGGTGTCCAGGGCTGCCTCCGGGCTGCCCTTTGCCCTCCCGCCTGCCACCCCGGGGCCTGTGGGTCCCATTCCTGAGCCCAGTCTCGTGCCCATCCTCCGCGCAGTGAGAGAAGCCAGGACACGGGGGCTGGGAGGCCAAAGCACGTCCTTGAGGGGAAGCTGGCCGTGGGCCTGGGCCTCAGTCTCCCGTGGCAAGAGTGGGGAAGCGTGGTGGCAGGAGAGGATGTGCTGGACGCGCCATCCGCCCGCCCCAAGGCCACACCCCAGGTCCTACTGTGACAGAGCGGACATGCGGGCACGTGGGGCCAGCCTGCAGTGTCCCCAGAGGACTGTGTGCTTGTCCTTTAAACCGAGGGCCCATCCCCCATCCTGGTGATGGAGGCAGGATCCAGGGCCAGAGGGGCCGCTGGTGGGCCGGTGCAGAGCTCAGATCTGTCACCAGAGGGGCTGCTGGCTCTGAGGCAGGTGCATCATGGGAGGCCACCAGGCCAGCTCGCAGCTCCAGAGGCTAAGCACCCCATTTCTGTGTCCAGGCACCTCCAAGTCCTAGCCTGCTGTCCAGCAAGGCCCCGTCATCTCAGCCCCTAAGTTTCCTGGCTTGTCCTAAAGTCATCCCTCAGGCCATGACGTTGGAGCCTCTCACAGTCCTGGGTCCCATCAGCCCACTCTCCAGAGAGAAGCTTGGGGGCTCCTGGCCTGACTGCCATGCCAGCCTGCGTGAGGGTTAGAATGGGAAGTAGAGAGCAGGCACGTGACTCGACCTGACCAGCCTCTACTATCCTGCCTCAAGTAGAGGAGACAGAACCAGGAGAGGGCCAGGACCCTGGGCCAGGTCTCTGGGTGCAGCTAGGGGCACCCCCTGCCCTCTGTGGGGCAGCCTCCAGCAGCTGCCAGGCTGGTGTTGCAACTTTCTCTGCTAGCTGTGTCTTGACTTGACACAGTCCCTGCCCCCAGGCCCGAGGAAAGCCTCGCCTCCTTCCCAGGACCAGGACAACAAGTCCCAGCCTGGACCTGTCCCCGGTGCCAGCTCTGAGCGTGAGAACACACGGGCAGGGGCAGGAGGAGGGGCAGGAGGCAGGAGGAGGGGCAGGGGCAGGTGTGAGGGGGCTCCTGTGGGAGCCCCGATGAGGCTGCCAGCCTCCAGGCTCTCTGCCTGTGGCCGGCGCTGGGGCCAGCGAGAGTCCTACCCACTGCCCAATGCCGCCACGCCACCAGCAGAGCCCTCCAGTGGCTGCATTGCCCAGCTAGTGCCCAGTTGTTGCCTCCATCAGGACTGGGTGCTCTGGACAGGGCGCGGGGCCCTCCAGAGGCTGGTGGCCCTTGTGTGAGCCAAGGGCCCTCGTCACCTGCCCGAGGCCACGTGGGCCAGGCACAGTGAGGCCAATCTGTAGCCACGGTCACCCTGAGTGACCCTACATCCACCATGGCTGCAGGACAGGAGGGAGAAAAGAGGGGCACCAGGAGCAGGGGGGCAACCCCCCAAATCCTGACCTGACAAGGACCGGTGTCGGGGACAAGAACTTCACGCCAGGCCCCGCCCTGCTGGGGGCCGCGACTTGATACACGCAGGCCCCCTCCACAGTGGGGAAACTGGGGTCCCCACAAGGAAGCAGCTCACCTGGCCCCCAGCCTCAGACCCAGGATCTACAAGGAGTAGAGCCGAGTTGTGGAAGGCTCACTGGAAGGGCGGTCCTCACTGCCGTCCTGCAGCCAGGACAGGAGGCCCTCAGAGGGCCTGAGGGACAGGGACTGAGGCCACCAGCTCTGCAGCCATTGCTGGACCCTGAATAGAGGACAAAGACAGCACTGACCACAGGAGCCTGGGCTCTGCTCCTCACTCTGCTGTCTATGCGCACGCAGGACAGGACTGGGGTAATAGCCCCAGGGGTGCCAGCCCTCCCCAGCCAGCCCCTCATCACCCTCACTGCCTTGGACCCTGCCTGGCCTGACCAGGGGCCCCTGGCCTGCCTGCTGCCACATTCACCTTCAACACCAGGTCCCTGTATGTTGGACCCCAACCTGGCTGTGTTCAGGCCCTTCCGGTCCCTGGCACAGCCCCGCCCCAGTGGAGAGCAGGGGGCAGGGGGACGCTGTGGCCAGGGGCTGAGGGACCAGACAGGCAGGGCTGGACTCAGCTATGGGGGGCTGGGGCCTGCACTGGGCTTCAGCTGGTGGTCGGGAAGGGCCAGTTCACACTGCAGAGATGCTGCAGGTAGACGGGCAGCCCTGAGTACACAGTGAGGGTGACGCCTGCCCGCCCTGCGTGCCCGCCCGCACAGCCGTGCATCCTATGAGCATGCAGGCTGCACCATCCACAGAGCAACCCTGCCAGTCCCCTGAGGAGGCCTGGTCCGTCAGCCCTCTCCCCACTGGGCAGACCCTGTCTGGAGGAGCCTGTGGGAGCATCTTGGGAAGGGGACCCAGCAGTGTCCCTAGCAGGAAGGGGCCAACTCTCTGTCACCACCTCTGGAAGAGGCAGGAGGCCCCCGGGATCACTCTGCCTGAGGTGGCCAGCTGGAGAAACAGGAAGCTGCCCTGAGCTAAAGGCACCGGGCCACCCACCGGTCCCCAGGCCAGGGTATCCCAGCAGGAGAGCAAGCTGGGCCTGGGCAAGGCAGGGTCTGTGGGTACGCAGCCAGCGAGACCCCCTTCCCTGATTGGCCTCCTCCCCAGCTCCAGTCACACCCTGCAGAGGATTCTGGAATTCAGACATGCCTGGGCATAACTCACATCTCCCCTTGGCACCCAGGGTCCCCAGAGGGACTGGTTCCACCCTAGGGGGTCCTCTTCTTCCAGAAGACAGACCCGTGGGTCTGCCTGGTTTACCATGGGCAAGCTTGGGGGAGGGGTCAGCAGGGGTCTGGGGGAAAGGCCCACCCCGTGTATCCCTCCCCCAGAGTTCACAGCAGCATGGCCCAGATGTCCCAGATGTGAGCCAGGCCCTGCAGATGCAGGGGAGTCCCTTGGGAAAGTCATGTTTCTAGGCAGAGAAATGGGGTGTAGGGGTTCAGTGGCTGCTGTGGCTGCTAAGGGTCTGGGTACCAAGAGCTCTTTCCCAGGCAGGCAGGGGTGGTGGCATCCCCGCCACTCTGTCCCACCCGAGCAGGCA
This sequence comes from Megascapheus bottae, assembly GCF_031878675.1. NCBI lineage: Eukaryota > Metazoa > Chordata > Mammalia > Rodentia > Geomyidae > Megascapheus > Megascapheus bottae. The sequence continues at coordinate 90,001,157 of NC_143511.1, read as the reverse complement.
GAGGACAGGGCCATGCATCCACGGCGTCTCTGCCTGAGGCCCCCATGGCAAATCGACTGAGGGCCACAGACAAGCAGCAGGCCGGGGCCTGAGCACCAGGCTTGTCCCCGCACAGCCCTTGCGGGATGTCACAAGAGGGGCCAGCACGGCTGGCCTTGGGCTCTGGGTGGGCCAGGGGCGCTAGAAGGCCCTTTGTGTGGGAAGAGCCCCATTTTCCCAGGACCCCCACAGGGGAGGCAGGCCCCACCTCTGCTCAGAGGAAGCCAGAACAGGCCCCGCTCAGGGGAAACCAGCACACACAGCGGCCCAGGCAGGGCTCCTGCTGGGGGGCAGCTGTCCCCCTTCCTACACAATGTCGAGCAGGCCAGCAGAAACAGGGCCCACAGAGCCCAGGCTGCCTGAGGCCCTGGATGGGGAGAAGGAACCTTCCGGAAGCCCAGAGGCCACGTGTCGTCTGCCCAATACACCTGCAACCCTGCACAGGTCACCTGTCCTCTCTAGGTCCGTTTCACCACCTCTCCGGTGTGACCTATGCCCCGGAAATGCAGGGATGGCACCAGGAGACACTAGTGGGAGAGGAAGGAAGCAGCGTGTGAGCAGGGATGGGAGGGGGACCTGGAGGAGAGGAAGGGACAGGACGGGGACAGGACGGGGACAGGACGGGGACGTCCACAAAGAAACGCACTCATGCCAGGCTCGGGAGGCTCACGCCCGAAATCCTAGCTTCTCCAGAGGCTGAGAGCTGAGGATCAGGGTTCAAAGTCAGCCTGGCAGAAAAGTCTGAGAGACACTTTTCTCCACTAAGCTACCAAAAGGTAAAGCTGTAGCTCAACCGGCACAACACTAGCTCTTTGTTGAGTCCAGGTCCTGAGTTCAAGCCCCAAGACTGGCAAAAAAAAAAAAGAAGAAAAAAGAAAGAAATGTACTCATCATCATGAAACAGGGACCCTTCTGTGCAGCACCTTCATAATAACAATTAAATTCCATTAAAAACAAGCAAACCCACTCTGCACAGGCCTCCCACTGGGTCCTCTCCCCGCAGCCTGGCCTTTTCCTTTCCACTGCAGACTGCGAGGTCTGTCTCAGCTCTGGTAATGGTCCTGGGCAGGGCAAGGCAGCCCCAGATAGGAGGCCTGGGGTGCCCCCACCCCAGCCCCAGACTAGTGAGGTCATGCACACAGAGTCCTGATAACTCCTGTCACCCCACCCCACCACAGGGCAGCCTGTGTGCCCCCCCATGCCTCAGCTCCCTCCCTCAGGAGTCCTGGCTCCAGCCTGCTTCCCCCTCAGGGGTGGGGTCCGCCAGGCCCCTGGGTCACAGTCCCCAGGGGTTGGGCCCCGGTTTCTGCGGCTCTTTTCTGGGCCTGGTGCAGTCCAGGCCCGCTCTGATGCCCTGGGCAGGCTCCTTGCTGGCCCTCCTTGCTGTTCAGCTGTACCCACCTGCCCCAGCACAAGGCCCGGGCCTGCACTGGCTTCTCTGGCTCCTCTTTTTTTTTTTTTTTCAGTCCTGGGGCTTGAACTCAGGGCCTGGGCATGTTCCTTGGACACTTCTGATCAAGGCTAGTGCTCGGCCACGTCAGCCACAGCGCCACTGCTGGCTTTTTTCTGAGTATGTGGTAGCAAAGAATTGAACCCAGGTCTTCATGCATGCTAGGTGAGCATGCTCCGGGCCCCTGGCTCCTCCTCTGACAGCCCAGCCCAGGGCCTCATCCCGCCTCTCTCCCCTTCTGCACTGAGAGGCCTCTTCACATGGCACTGTGGCACCTGTGCCCTCTGCTGTCCCTGGCTGGGGGAGGAAAGAAAAGGCCTTCTCCAGCAGGCCCTGGGGATAGGGGCAGGGTCCGGTGGCTATCTGGTCTGCAGCTCTGGTTCTTGAGTGGCCCAAGAAGCAAGTGGCTAAGCCAGGTGTGGTAACACACATCTGTGATGGCAGCAACTTGGAAGGCAGAGGCAGGAGAATCTCAAGTTCAAGGTCAAGGCGGGCAATGTTAGTGAAATCCTTCCTTGCTTGAGTAAGGGCTCAGGTTCAGTTCCCAGGACCACTGAGGACAGGAAAGGAAGAGAGAGAAGAGCCGGAGGCTGGTGGCCAGCCTGGCAGGTCCCTCACGCATGTGGTGGGGAGGGTGGCCTTGACTGGAGCACCCAGGACAGGTGGGTGGGGGCTGGCGGACTCCCCTGACCGGCTCGGGCCCCAGCCAGTGGTTGTCTGGACCATCGGGCTGCCTCTGGTGACCCCCATCTGTCTTTTGCGTGCGGCCAGCTTTCCGGGCCCGCAGTAATTGCACAAGCTCATGAGCTGTCGGCACAAACAACCCAGCGACACCAGAGTTCCCAGCCTGACTTCCTCTTTGCTCTGCGGAGGTGAAGGGGGCCCGCGGAGGCTGGAGCCCACCTCCCACTATGCTGGGTCACTTGGAGAGCTGGCAGACTGCAGTCCCTGTGACATGGGCTACTGCTGTGTAACCTGGGGGTCACAGATCTCCCCCCCGCCCCAAAGCAGAAGTGGAGGCATGGAGAGGGAGGGCTGGGGACCAGCTCCGGGTCCCAGAGGTGCTGGACCTCTGCAGACACGCAGGAAGTCCCCTTGGTCGGCACCGCCCAGTGACCCAGGTCTGTGGCTGGGGCGAGGGGGGGTGTGGAGCCCTCAGCTTCCCCCTGACTTCCTTCAGCATGTTCCCTGGGTTATGGACGGCCCAGCACACTGGCCAGGCCCTTTCAGGAGGCTTCTGCTTCTCCACCCAGCTGGCTCTCTGTTTCTGTCCTGGCCTCTGGCCCCCTCCCCTCCCTCCCCTCTCCCCATTGTGTCACGGCTGTGTGCTATGAGAAAGTGGAAGCTGATGGCAGGGCGGGCTGGCAGACTCTGAGGGCCAGGGCCCAGGCTGTCCACACCTCCCACCCCGCCACCCCACCCTCCCTCCTTGCCCAAGCCGGCTGCTGGGGCTCCTGTGTCTAGCCCGTGAGCCCAGTTGGCAACTTCTGCAATGGCCAGTGTAGTTGGGCTGTGGCTCAAAGCCTGGTCTCAGTTTGGCGGACTCTGTGGACTGGGTGATGGAGCTGGGCGCTGGAGCCCGGAGATGGATGGAGCTGGGTGCTGGAGCTGGCTGGTGGAGCCGTCGCCTCCATCTCTTTCCTGCTACAGGCTATGCCTGGGGAAGGGATCGCATGGCAGCAGGCCCCGGCTAAAGCGGGTCCTCAGCAGGGCTGGGGTGCAGGGGTGGCTCTGGCCCCAGACTCAGCTCTACTGAGTGTCATCTTCAGATTTGCCCCAGGGCCACCTGTGTGTCTGGAGGGAGGGGGCGAGGCCCGTGGGAAGCCGGGTTCAGAGCCAGCGGAGGCTTGGCTCACAGCGGCAGGGGCTGCCTGTTGCTGGAGGAAGGGAGGCTGGTGATGTGGAGAAAGGGAGGAATGGAGGACCCCCCCCCCCGCCTCCGCTCCTTCCGTGCCTCCTGGGCCACCCAGAGCACCGCTGAGCCCAGGCTCAGAGAGCACCAATTTCTTTTTCCATTTTACACCCAGCCGGCGCTTCTTGCCTGAAGGTCTGAGCTTACATCATCTTTCCTTTTAAGAGGACAAATCCCCAACTCAGCTCAAACCCCTCTCACCTGCCCCCTCCTGGACCTTCCGAGCCCCTCTTTCCCAGCCATCCGTGGGCCCGGCTGCCTGGAAGGGGCTGGCGGGAGGGGCCGGCTGGGCCCGAGCAGGCCCGGGCAGCTGCGGACTTGCCTAATTCCTCTGGTTTCGGCTGGGGGGTGCCGGGTTTATTACCCTGAAACACAGATTCTATCCCGGCTCTGGCCGGTCTCCGTCTGCACCTGGTGGAGGCTCCTCTTCCCAGCCACTCTTGTGAGCCTGGCGGTACCAGGCTTTGACGACTGTCCCCAAATCACAGGAGCACCAGAGGCGCTGACTCCGTGCCCCTTCTCGCCATTGCACACTCAGGCTTGGCTGCCCTGTCCCTCAGAGCACGCAAGGCCGGGCCCGGCTGACGCCGCTCGGCCCACGTGGCAGGCCGTGGCTGAAGCCCGCTCCTCAGGCACAGGAGTTGTTTCTCCAGGTGCCCACCTGGGGCCGGCCAGGACCCCACACCCACAGCCCACGGGACCCTCGGCCCTGTGTCCTCCCCATTCAGCCCACGGCTTCCTCACTCCACTCCGCTCCCCAGCAAATCTGAGGGGTTCCACATGGCGCCCTCTCCTGTCTCCCGCTGAAGGCCAAAGATTTGACAAACTCCAGACACAGCAGGACAGCAGGTCCTGGAGCCAGACAGAGTTCAGGCCTGCAGGGAGCAGGCGCCCCAGCCCCACTGCCTGCGCCCCCCCCCATCCTGCCTTCTGACCCTGCCTTGTTGCTGCTCTACTTGATTCTAATGGCCTTGTTCTGGGGATGTGGGGGGAAGCTGGCAGAGGAAGTCACCTCTGCCAGGTGGTGGGGGTGGTCGGGGTGGTCAGGGAGGCAGAAGTGCTCTCTAGAAGGTTCTGGAGTGCTCTGTTCCCTGCCTTCAGGGAGACCACAGGGGTCTGCTTCAGAGACAGCAAAGCCCCCAGCATCCTTGCTGGGGACAGAGTGTGTGTGTGTGTGCATGAGTGTGTATACATGCATGTGTGGGTATTTGTGTGTTGATGTTGTGTACATTTGTGTGTACCGTGCACGTGTTTGTGAGGGAGTGTATGAGTGTGTGCGCATGTGCATTCATGTATGTCTGTGCTTGCCAATGTGCATGAGTGTGTGTTAGTGTATGCATGTGTGAGTGCATGCAAGACTGGCTCCAGGCCCCTCTCCCCTAGCAGGGCCCCAGCTGCGGGGTCGGCACGGGCCCCAGGCTCAGGGTCCAGCTGTGGGCAGAGGCAGGAGGCTCGGAAAGCAGCCAAGTGGGGTGATATTTGTGTGGCTTATGTCCCCTTCACTGTTGGAGGCTGGGAAGGACCCCTGGGGCCCAGGAACCTCAGTCTGTCCTGCTAGGAGCCCCAAGACAGAGGGAGGCCCCACCTCATCTCAAGTCCCCCCCATAGGCCAAGGGTTAGGAGCTCAGTTGTGTCCCCTAAAATTTTCCTGTTAAAACCCTAACCCCCAGGACTTCAGGCTGTGGCTGTCAGGCGGTGGGGGGCTCTGCAGAACTCCAGAAGGTGGGGTCAGGAGGAAAGAGCCTGATCAATGTGACCAGAGAGCGGGTTTTCTACCACTTGAGTCATGCCTCTGGGCCCTCTCTCCCTTTAGTTATTCAGGTTGGTCTAGAATTTTTTGCCCTGGCTAACCTTGAACCACCCTCTCCCACCCCTGCCTCCTGTGGCGCTCTGGGCTTATGGCTTGAAGTGGGATTTCATTAACTTTGCTCAGGACAGCCTCGAGCCTCAGTCCTCCTGACCTCTGCCTTGGGAGTGGCTGGGATGAGGCCCGCGCGGCCAGCGCCAGGCCTGGGGACAGAACCGCGCTCGGTCAGGCCAGACCAGCAGCACTTCACACCGCCTTGACCTCAGACTTCTGGCCACGTAGAATTCTTGTTGTCCTCTGGGTGGCCGAGGCTCAAGTCTGTCATCTTACCCACTCAGGAGGCGGAGATCTTTAGACAGCTCCGGCAGGTGCAGAAAAGCACAAGAGATGCTTATCTCCAATTAATCAGCAAAGAAGTGGAGCCGGGGCTCACATAGAGCAGAAACAAACAAACAAACAAAAAGTGTAAGGCCTTTATCTCTTTCACCCCCCCATACACACACTCAGAGCTGGCTGTTTGAGTCACTCCAAGCTGTGTCACAGCCACCTGAACAACTCAATGCTCCTGGCTGGAGCAGCCGCCCCACCCCACATCTCCCGGTCCCGTGTTCACATCTGGGTTCCACATTGAGTTTTATGGCTGTATTTGCCCACAGGAAGTCTCCAGGGTCTTCTCCAGCCAGCCCAGGGCCCCCTAGAGCACCTGGCCATCAGAGGCCTCAGGGACCAAGGCAGAGTGCTGTGGGTCGGGATGGCTGGCCAGAGCTGCAAGGCAGGGTGCAGTCACAGGGGACAGCTTCCTGCTCGGCGATCCACAGGGTCCAGTGGTCAGCTGGCAGGCTGGACAGGAGGCAGCCACTTCCTTGGCTGCTAGTGACTCAGAGGCCTTTTTCTGGGAAAGCTCCCCCTCCTGTCCCAGGCCCTGTGGCCCGGGGTTTGGCATGAAGGACCAGCTTCAGGAAGTGTGGGGAAGGGTGGCTGTGACTGCGGCCACACTGGGGTGGGGAGGGGCGTGGACTCGGGGAAGGGATGAGGTTTGCACCAGAGCATTTCCGAGCTCTTGGCCTGTTCTCCCCCCACGGCCAGGACAGGCAAGTCCAGGCCACCCTGTAGCTCCTGGGCCCGGCCCTCCCTTCCCCAGGCTGAGGTCAGGGGCCTGAATGTCAGGCACAGAGAAGGCCCCGTGGCGTGGCCCGAGGCCCTTGAGCTCAGAGTAAGCCAGCCCTGCATACCCCAACCTCCCCAACAGCGCCCCATTTCTTCACACACCTGAATTCGTTCTCTCTCTCCCTCCCTCCCTTCCTCCTCCTTATGCTTTGTTTTTGTTTGTTTGTTTTTTGTTTTTTCTCCACAGTGGGGCTTGAACTCAGGGATTGGGCACTGTCCTTTAGCTTTTTTTTTTTTTAACTCAAGGCTGACACTCTGCCACTTGAGCCACCGCTCCACTACTGTTTTGTTGTTGTTTTTAGGTTTTTAGTTTAATTTTATTGTCAGGGTGAACTACAGAGCTATCACTATGGTGTTTGGTGGTACATTGGAAATAAGAGTCTCACAGACTTTCCTGCCTTGGCTGGCTTAAACTTTGATTCTCACATCTCAGCTTCCTTAGCAGCTGGGGTAGCAGGAATGAGCCACGGGCACTCAGTAGCTGGCAGCACGTTCAGCCACAGGCTAGCCAGCCAGGGACAGGGGTCAAATGCACAGTGGCCTGCTGGGCAGCTCCTTAGCTTCCTGGCCTGTCATTAATACTGCTGCTTGCGCCCAGAGCAGCGCAGTTCTAACTAGAAGCTTCCCGTGGCCCAGTTTACTACACAGGACTGTGCCAAGGGTGGGTGTAGGGGAGTCAGGGTGGCAGACATCACAAAGATCCCTGGTCAGCTGCCAGAGCTCACACCTGTAATCCTTGCTGTTCAGGAGGCTGAGATCCAAGGATCACAGTTCAAAGCAATAAAGTGTATAAGACTTTTTTTTTTTTTTTTTTTTTTTGCCAATCCTGGGGCTTAAACTTGAGGCCTGAGCACTGTCCTCGGGCTTTCTCAAGGCTAGAACTCTACCACTGGAGCCACAGAACCACTTCTGGCCTTTTCTATATATGTGGTATCCAGGAATCAAACCCAGGGCTTGGTGCATGCTAGGCAAGCACTCTACCACTGGGCCAAACTCCCAGCCCCTGTAAGACACTTATACTTAGAAAAAGCCTCAAGTGGCACTGTGGCTCCAGTGGTAGAAGGCTAGCCTTGAGCAAAAGAAGCTCAGGGACAAAGCCCAGGCCCTGGGTTCAGGCCCCAGGACGGGGCGGGGGTGGGGGGGGGAGACTTTGCAGTGGCTGGTCCAGGGGTACTAACGGTCTGCACCACAAACCTCCACCACCACTGCAGCCTCGCCCTGGAGGTGAGCCCGCCATGCCACTCATGGAGGTAAACTGAGGCTTGGTCCACTGTGTCCCCGGAGCAGGCGCTGCATCCTAGCTGCTTCACTAACCCCAGAGCCCTCAGGTCCCAAGGTGCTGCCATCCCGCTGTCCTGCCCCACTGTGCCACCAGGAGCCCAGGGTGCTGCTCTGCCTGTCACCGCCCAGACCCAGGTCACCTTTGCCTGGTCACCGGCATCTAGCGGAGGCTAGGCATGGAGGCAAGATCTCCGGGCGGGGTGGGAGAGCCAGCCCTGCCCTGTCCATTCCTGCGCAGGCAGCCAGGCCCGTGGGGACCTGGAGATGAAGGGGCTGCAAACCTCGTGGCAGTTCAGGGCACTGTCCACCACCTGGCAGGTCTGCTCCTGTGGCCGGCTTGCAGACTGGGCTCTATGGGGACAGAGCACTCAAGATCCGTTGCAAAGCAGAAATGTGGAAGAGAAGGCTGAAGGGGTGAGGCAGCAGGAGGCGTGGCTGCCTGGCAACCAACCCCTAAAAATACTAAATAAATAAATAATACACACATGAAGTCTGCCCAGAAGCTCAGGAAAGACTGGAGGAAGGAAGGGCGGAGTTGCCCCCCGCCTGCTGGGAAGGCAGTGTCCAGCCCAGAGCCCGGCCCTGCACGTCCCCTCCCCGCTCAGGACCCAGTCCTGGACTGGAAGATGGCTGGGAAGGTCTGGGATGAGATCTGGGCAGTGGCGTGAGGGGACGCACAGAGGAATGTGGCAGCTGTAGCAGCTGTCTGGGAGCTGTTTCTCAAGCCCAAGTGGCAGCTGCAGGAAGGGGACAGGGCCAGGCTGGCCACTGGGGAGAGCTCGGTGGCTGGCGTCTCCACTCCCCGTGGCTGCCTCCAGCCTGGCCCTGCCCCCAGGGGCCTCTAGGCTCTGGAGTCTGGTCCATACTCAGCTTTTGTCCACAGTGTGAGGACCCCCGGCTAGCTCCTGGACTGCTTCTAGGACACCAGCACCACTGAGCCTTCCCTTCCCCCTGTCACTGCACTGCCGCAGGCCAGGGAGGAAGGGTCAGTAACTCTTTACAGCCATTCAGCAGGACCCCAGGGGACCGGGCCTGCAGGCCCCACCACATGCACCATTTGCCCAAGCTGTGGGCCAGCTGTGCTGTCCTCACCCCCAAGGAAACAGCCTTGGCCCATTTGGCATTTGTCCCCCGTCAGAAGAGACCCCCTGGTGTCTGCTTTTCTAGGAAGCAGGGCCTGGGGCAGGAGGTAGAGGTGTCAGACAAGTGAGGCCAGGAGGCAGGAACCAGCGGAGGCAGGGAGAGAGAGCAGAAAGACTGGCAGAAACATCCAGAGCCAGAAGGCAGTGTCCCAGGCTGACGAGGACTGGCCAGTCCCGAGGGACAGAGCATCCAGGGAATGCCCTAGAACGGAACCCGAGAGGTGTGGCCAGGCCCCACCTGCTGCCCTGCCAGCCAGCCAGGCGGGGAAACAGGTGAATCTGGAGCCACAGCCTGCCTACGCACCGCACCAGACCGCCAGACACAGGCCGGGACAAAGACCCCTTTGAAATCAGGATCCAATGCCCGGTTTTATTTGAGCACTGCTGTTTTCGAGCAGGCGTGCAGAGTAGCCCGGGGAGCGTCTAAAAAGGTCCAAGGGAAAACTGAACACTGTGCGCCCCCCCCCCCCGGTCATCCTAGCCGCACGGAAGGGGAGAGCGGAGGATGGAGGTTCAAAGCCAGCCTGGGTAGAAAAAGTCTAGGAGACTCTTCCCTCTAACTAACCAGCAACAAAAAGCCAGAAGTGGAACTGTGCTCATGTGGTAGAGCAAGAAAGCTCAAGAAAGCCCTGCATCCCAGTCCCCGGACTCCTCAGTACACAAACACAACACCCACGACAGGCCAGGGGGCTGGGCGTGTGTCCTCCTGCCTGCCTGGAGGCCGAGGTGGGGAGGCTGCCTGCAGGGAGGCCGTGGGGTGGCAGGGTCTGCCAGGCCTGGGACGCAGTCAGCTCCAGCTCAGTGCAGAGAGAAGCAGCCCTTCCCTTTCTCTGGACACTGGGCCTGACCTGGAGTCCCCCCCACCAGGTCCCCTCCCTCTGACTCTCAGTCCTGGGCCTCTACCGCAGGCTCCCTGCCCGTGGGAACGGCCCACTGACACAGGATGTGTGGAGACCTGTCTGGCTGCCCTCCCCTCTGCGCCTCCCTTTCTAATTACCAGCGGTCCCGCCCCCGGCTCCTGGCCTCTCACACCTGTCAAGGGCCGCTGGCCACCTGGGCCTTCCTGGTCCCGCTCCCGGCCCTCGTAGCCGCCCTGCCGTGGGACCCTGAGCTGTGGCCAGCAGCACGGCGCTGCCCACTCTGGGCTTACCCACGCCTGCTCTGCGTGTCTAGTCAGGGCCCCACAGCCGAGCCTGGAGAAGTGGGGTCCCCACTCCAGGATCCCCAGCTACTCACCCTCGCAGAGGGAGGGCGAGGCAGGCAGAAACTTTCCCTGGCCGCCCTGCCTGGGGCAGGCAGGCAGGTGCCTTTGAAGTGGAGCACTGGGGGGGGGGGGACGGTGAGAAAGTCTGGGGTGTAATTAGACAAGGTTTCACTGTCTCACCCCCGAGCAGAGCGAAACCGACCGACCGCTCACCCCCAGCTCTGAGCCAGCCAAGCTCCCCATGCCCTGTGCTGGCTGCCGGCCCTGGCTACCTGCATCTCGGGCCCTGCCTTGAAGCGGGGCCCCAGAGGCCAGAAGGGCCGCTCCGGGCAGGGCCCCCAGCCCCCGGCCAGGGCCAGTGTTAGCCTCGGCCTGCGTTCTGCTCCCCAGCACCCCTCACCCGGTCAGCCTCTGCTTTGTGGAGCGGGCAAGGAGCAAATGGGGGGTTCTCTTCCCGGCTGGATTCCAGGTCCCCATCCAGGTGAGCACAGGAGTGGCTCCCGGCTCAGCGTCCCTGGGGACGCCTGATGAGCTGGCAGCTGAAGCCACCAGGCTGGGCCCCATCACCTTTGTCCCAGCTGGAGAGCAGCTGCTCCCACCCTGGCTGCTCCCTGAAAGGGACATGCCATGCCAGGGGACAGCACCCCGGGCCAGCATTCCTTCACTCCCCGGTCACCCTCCACACCTCTCCTTCCCTCCCTCCCTCCATCCCTGTACCCCTCACTCCTACCTCCAAGCTTCCAGCCCTCCCTCCAGCCCTCCCTCCCTCCAGCCCATCTGCTCTTGGCAGGCCCTGGTGATCACTCTGAGGACAGACACAGAGACGCGAGTCCTCCCACAGAAGCCCACTGCAGACACCACCAAGGCGCACGCCAAGGTCTCCGAGGGTGATGACCAGAACAGGGCCCAGAGGGGCTGGTGAGGGCTCTCCCCCTTCCAGCCACCACTGCTCAGTCCTGACCCAGGGCAATGACATCACAGAGTCGGTGACATATCAGTGGACGAGGTCATCACAAGGTCGATGACATCACAGGGTCCGTGCCACCACAGTGAATGAGGTCACCGCAGGGTCGATGACATCACCGGGTCTGTGACATCACAGTGAATGCGGTCATCACAAAAGTAGGGGAACATGGAGTCTCTAGTGTCCCCCGACTTCCCTTCCTAGGCTGGCCTCGGACCCTGATCCCCGCCCTCAACCTGGACACCTATCTCTTCATCCCCCATTTTTATACACACCGCCCAATACCAAGCCCCCAGTGAGCACCTGGAGTCCAAAGCTCTTCGATGGGATCTGGTCACCGCGGGTGCCAGGGCCCTGTGGTTCAGTGGGGCCTGCCCTGCAGGTAACTGACCCTCCCCTGGGCACTGCCTGGCACAGGGTCAGCCAAGGCCACGTCAGTTTCTGCTATCCTGAGCCCTGAGCATCACCCTTGGCGACAAGTACTTCTCCCCACAGCCCGCGGTCACCCACCTCCCCGGAGGTCACCCGGGGTCTGCTCATCCTTGTTTGGCTGGGAGACAACTGCCAAGCTTCCAGGCTCAGCGGCAGTGGGGAGGCCCCCCTTGGCTGAGGCTCAGCATGGAGCCCGGCCCTCTGTGGAGGCAGGGAGGGTCTCCGCCCTGCAGCCCAGGCCTGCGCTCTACTCCATCTCAAGGAGTCTTGTCCCCCACCGGCAGAGTGCCAGCTTGTCCAAGGCTGGAGCAGAGCGCAGTGCCCGGGCCAGGCACGCCACACTGCTCCTCCCTCACCCGCTGGCCAGCTCTCCAGGGACTGTCCTGGCTCCACCTGGGGCCCACTGGAGCATGTGGGCAGCTGGTGTGCCTGGCTCGGGACCCCCGCCAGCCACTGTGTGCACAGAACCACAGCACCAGCCACGGCCCTGCACAACTCCTAGCAACTGCCCACCAGCCACAGCCATGGCGTCTTTGTGCAGCTGTTGAATCTCCGCAAGTATCCGCAGGCTTTCTCTGCTGGATTCCCTGCCCACTGGAGTCCTGGTAACATCTCTCACCTCCTGGCCACCCACAGACCCAGAAGAGAGAGGCCTGTACAGAGAGGCCTGCACAGAGAGGCTTGCAGAGAGAGGCCAGCACAGACAGGCCTGCACAGAGAGGCCAGCACAGAGGGGCCTGCAGAGAGAGGCCTGCAGAAAGAGGCCAGCACAGAGGGGCCTGCGGAGAGAGGCCTGCAGAGAGAGAGAGGCCTGCAGAGAGAGGCCTACACAGAGAGGCCTGCAGAGAGAGGCCAGCACAGAGGGGCCTGCAGAGAGAGGCCTGCAGAGAGAGGCCTACACAGAGAGGCCTGCAGAGAGAGGCCAGCACAGAGGGGCCTGCAGAGAGAGGCCTGCAGAGAGAGGCCTGCACAGAGAGAGAGGCCTGCAGAGAGAGGCCTACACAGAGAGGCCAGCACAGAGAGGCCTGCAGAGAGAGAGGCCTGCAGAGAGAGGCCTGCACAGAGAGGCCAGCACAGAGAGGCCTGTAGAGAGAGAGGCCAGCACAGAGAGGCCTGCACAGAGAGGCCTGCACAGAGAGGCCAGCACAGAGGGGCCTGCAGAGAGAGGCCTGCAGAGAGAGGCCTACACAGAGAGGCCAGCACAGAGAGGCCTGCACAGAGGGGCCTGCAGAGAGGCTGCAGAGAGAGGCCAGCACAGAGGGGCCTGCAGAGAGAGGCCTGCAGAGAGAGGCCTGCACAGAGAGAGAGGCCTGCAGAGAGAGGCCTGCACAGAGAGGCCAGCACAGAGAGGCCTGTAGAGAGAGGCCTGCAGAGAGAGGCCTACACAGAGAGGCCAGTACAGAGAGGCCTGTAGAGAGAGAGGCCAGCACAGAGAGGCCTGCACAGAGAGGCCAGCACAGAGAGGCCTGCAGAGAGAGAGGCCTGCAGAGAGAGGCCTGCACAGAGAGGCCAGCACAGAGAGGCCTGTAGAGAGAGAGGCCAACACAGAGAGGCCTGCAGAAAGAGGCCTGGGGAGAGAGGCCCATCAAGTCTGCACCCAGCCCTAGTCCATCTATGGCCACTGCCTTGAAGTTTCTTGTCAGTTTAGGGGGTGCCTAACTCAGGTCAAATAGAGGACCAGAGGGGTTGGAGGCATGGCTCAGGTGGCAAAGTGCCAGCCAAGGGGCAAAAAGCACCAGAGCCATAGTTCAAGTCTAGTCTGAGACAAAAACAAGGAAAGTGGAAGCAGTGAGGGCGAGTCCCCAGCGGGGTCTACAGAGCTCACTAGAACTCAGCCTCCGGCAGGCAGGGTGGCCCTCCGTCCACCCCTGGCCAGCAGGTGACTGGACAGGCCTGGTACAGCATGAGCCCTCGGGGACCATTCTCAGGTCTGCCAGGCGGTGCTACATCCACGCCGGCGGGTACCTGCGGCCTTGGGGACTGGCTAGCCGTCCTGGGGGCCGTTGGCTGGCAAGCCCCTCCTGCCAAGGGGCACCAAGAGTGGGAGGCCAGCCTCTCCTCAAGGAACTCTGGCGAGGGCCAGCCTGGGGCAGGAAGCCCACAGCGCTCATGCTGCAGAGCAGCACGTGGCCCCAGGGCGCCCGGGCACACCTGGGCAGCAGCCTTTGGCACAGTGGGCAACCCTTGGCCTTGTGCCCACCTACCCTGCTCTGCCCAGCCTGCCAGCCACCCGCCCCCTCACTCTCAGTTTCTCAACCCCTCTGGGGAGGGGGTGGGTGGGGCCTAAAGAGGCAAGTTGCTGGCCTGGCCGGGTCTCAGGTGGCCCAGCAAGCGTGGCCCCAGCAGAAACAGGCAGTGCCTGGGGCTGGCAGAGGGCAAGAGACTGGGCAAGAGTGCCCAGGGGTACTGGGCGCTCAGATCCCCCAGCGCTGGGCTCAGTTCTACCCAGCTGGGCAGCCCAGAGCTTAGCCTGGACTGAGTCTGCTGCTGGCTGCCTCTGCCAGGCAGGCCACCTCTCCTGCCACTCAGCCACCTCTCCTGCCACTCATCCTCAGACGCGCCAGGGCCAGGGCAGCAATGGGAGGCGCTCAAGGCAGGCCTGGGGGGAGTAGGCTTTTCTGGTTCCCTGGGGCCGGGGTTGGTTGTGGTGGTAGCTCCCCGGTGTGAATTGAAGGCTCCATGTGTGTTGGGGTGCAGTGGAGACAAGGTGGAACCTAGGGGAGCGTCGGGTCTGGGGGCCGGGTCTCAGACAGGAGCATGGAAAGAGTCCTACTGAGGCACCCTGATCCTCACAGCAGGAGACCCGGGCAGAGCCGTAACTGCCCCCCCACTGCATCCCCCCTCCTGGGGGGATGAGCCTGGGTCCTCAGAGCCTCCTGCAGACCAGGAGGCGGCAGCTGTGCCCCTGGGGGCCCTCGGGAGACAGGCCGGTGGGGGGGGGGTAGGATCTTCCCACAGACCGCAGACTGGCTGGACCCAGGGCTCAGGGGGAAGGCCTGGCCTTTGAGCTGCCCGGTGGCTCCCCCAATGTCACTGGCCCTGAAAGATGGCTCCCGACACCCACGGCCAGGCCACAGGGCCCTGGGGTGGGGACAAAGGGTCCTTTGTGCAGCCCCTGTAGGCCCTGTACCTGGGTTAGGCGCTGAATAAGCCGGGAACCCCCTCCCCGACACCAAGGCGGGGCACAGGACGACTGTGAGCCAGGAGGGACAGATCCCCGCCCCGCCCCGCCCCACCTGGGCTGCACCCCAGCTCCTCTGGGCCCAGACCCCACTGAGCTGGATGGAGCTCAGGCCCCAGCCGGGTCTCCAAAGGTCAAGTGCAAGGAGTGGTTTGAAGTCTTTGCCCTCTGTGGGGTGGGGCTCCCTCAAACTCAACCCACTCCCCAACACCGAGAATGGCGCTGGGAGCCACCACTTAGGGCAGGGCCACCCGTGTCAGCTCTTGTACCCCAGACAGCAGGGTCAGAGGCTGGGAGGGGCCTAGGGACCCTGGCTGAACCACCGGGAACTGGCAGAAATCAGCAGTCCTGTGGCCCACGCACACGCAAGGCCCACCAGAGGACACAAGTCCTGCTGACTCAGGGGCTTTGGGGAAGGGTTGGTGGCCTGGCGCTGGGGCAGGAGAGAGGCGCTGGCTCAGGGGTGGACCCGGCAGATGACAGGAGGCTTGGGCCATAGCTGCATTCCTGCCCAGAGACCACGGGCCCTGCCCCGCCCGGGAAGTCTCTGCATTGTCTCACCCCTGACCACAAAGCTCAGGAGCCGGGGCCGCCAGGCAAGCATGCCTGTGCCTTCCCTGTGCCCACGAGCCTTCACACTGCCCGGCAGAGGCAGGCTCAGGAACCCAGGAGGAGAGTGGACCCTGGCCTATAGGCTGTGAGGGGCTGGCGGGGCGCCATGGGGCCGCCTCGGAGCTGCCCAGACAGCAGCAGGGACGGGCTGTGGCCACCCAGAGGGTTGCAGGCTCAGCTCCAGACCCTGTATGGCCTCCCCGGGGTCCACCCGTGGCTTGCAGTAGCTCCAATGGCCTTTTCCCGAGCTTTGCTTTCCCCTCCTTGTCCATGGACTAAGCTGGACTAATCTGGACACACCAGTATCCAGCTGGACTAAGCGCCAGTGGGGCTCCCCTTTGGAAGATTCCTGCCCTGAACGGTGGCTCTGGAAGTCCCTGCGGACCAGCACGAGGCGGGCTCACACTCTGCGGCCAATCCCGCCCTGCTCCCTCTTTTCCCAGCTCACGGCCTGGGACACAGATGTCCCCCATCTCAGCCCTATCCAGCTGAGGGTCATGGCTGCACCCAGGGAGGTGGACAAGCTCCAGCCCCTCCTCCACCATCCCACAGGCCGGGTGGGACCACAGAGCGGGGGGGGGCGGTAGGGGGAGGAGGTGCTGTGCTCCCCTCCCCCGCAGGGTCCAGTCAGAACTGGTTTGGGATGAGGACAGCCCAGACCTGTCTGATAGCCCCCTGCCTGCAACGGAGGGCACCCAGCGCCTCCCTCTCTGGGGCTAGAGCTTCTCCCAGGGGCCCAGAGGCTGTGCCAACGCTGTCTTAGATGTGACGAAGGCTGAAACCCAGAGTTTTGAACCCAGGCTGGGCTGGAGCAAGGGGCAGCTTTCAGGATCCCGTCCTGGGGCCTAGGGCTTCCAGTCAGATGCCTGAGCCACGGTCCCTGACATCGAGCCTTACCCAAGGCAGGGAGGGTGCCAGAGAGGCAGCTCTGCAGGAACCTGTCTGCCTGCAGGAGGTCCTCCTGTCATGTGCTGCAATGCAGTGGCCCTGGCCCTGTGAGATGCTTCCCAGGAGGAACAGGACAGGAGGCTGCCCCGAGCAGAGTCCCCTGAGCCACATGGAGCCTGGCCAGCCTGGGCTCTGATGCCCGCTTAATCTTCTGCTGAAAAGATAATGTCTTGCTGTGCCGTGGCTGGGCCCTGGGGAACAAAGGGGCTTTGTGCAGGCCTCTCTGTCCGGCCCAGCAAGGCGGGCGCTCTCCCTCCAAAACTCGAGCGGCTGCGGGTGGGGGGAGCGTTTCCCATAACCCCCTGCTCTCGGTAGCACAGGGTCACTTTTGTACTGAGGGCCAGAGCATGGCCGCCAGCCGGGCCTTTCTTCTCCCTCCCTTGTCATCCTTTACGAGCCCCACGCCAGGGGCCCAAAAGGCGGGAGGGTGAGCGACCCTTTGGGTTAGGAATGTCTGCATTCCCTTCCGGCAGAGCTGGGGCAGAGCCTGTGGATAGCCCCCCCCTACACACACACACACACACACACACACACACACACACACACACACACACCACACGCACACGCACACACACACACACACACTGGGGAGAGCTGCTGAGCTCCTCCGACTGCTCACTGCAGCAAGAGAAAAAAACGAAACAAAACCCTTAAACCACACATACAGCCAGGCACGGGAGTTTCACATCTGTCCGCCAAGCTACGCAGGAGGCTAAAATCGGAAGATCACTCTTCAAAGCCAGCCCAAGCAGGACAACCCATGAGACTCCTATCTCCAGTTGACTACCCCCAATCTGGAAATGGTGGTGTGGTTCAAAGTGACAGAGCACTAGCCTGGAGCACAAACCCCCAAGGACAGCACCCACGCCCCGAGTTCAAGCCCCAGGACTTGTTCACACACACATACATGCAAACACATATCCACAGGCACACATACTCATGCATGTACACACACACACACACACACACACACACACAGCATCTTCCCAGCAGGGGCGCTTGCTGGTTTCCGAGGCCTGTTTTTCTGGTGTTTCCATACATTCATCCTTTACACCCTCCCTGCCTCATGGAATTGAAGCCAGCCATCCTTTCTTCCTTCCACACAAGTTGTGTGGCTTCAGCCTTGTGCCACCCTCTGAGCTGAGATGGTCACCCATGCACCCAGACCCTCACCGCCACTCTGCAAGTGGGCACGTCCCCCCTACCTTTGGGCCCAGGGCGCTCCTCTCACGTGCTCCTCACGAGTCGGGCCGCCTCTCCTGGCTGACCGCACAGAAGTCCTGCGAGCATGGCTGGAAAGAGCAGGAGCCCTCGTGGTCCAGAAGAGGAGACCAGGAAGGGGGAGCCCTGCTCTGCCCTGGTGAGAACCTGTGGGCCCCTCACCTCATAGCTTCCTGTGGGTGTGGCAGCCCTATGGGAAAGCCTCCCCCAGGGCCTCTGGTGCTGGAGAAGGTTGGGCCAAGAGCACCAGATGGAGAAGGGACGCCTGGCCTGGGGCTGGTTGGAGCTGTGTGCGCCTGGAAGGATGGCGCAGGGGCTGAGCTGTTGCTGCTTCCCCCTTGGGCCTCCCAGCAGAGCCCTCGCTGTCTCTGGGAGGTGAATTACTGCCCCGTTCTGCGTGGCCGCCTGTCCCTGAGGGGTGATTTGGTCTGGAGGTTTTGTGTTTGTATGTGTGCCAGTCCTGGGGCCTGAACTCAGAGCCCGAGTGCTGTCCCTGGGTGTTCGTGCTCCAGGCTAGGGCTCTGTCACTTTGAGCCACACCACCATTTCCAGGTTGGGGGCAGTCAGTTGGAGATAGGAGCCTCATGAGTTTTCCAGCTTGGGCTGGCTTTGAACTATGAACCTCAGATCTCAGGTTCCCCAGCAGCTAGGATTACAGGTGTGAACACTGGAGCCCGGCTTTTTAAGCTTTTTGGTGACTGGCTGTTCTGTGGCTTGAACTCAGGGAGTATGTACTGTCCCTAAGCTTTTTTGCTCAAGGCAGGTACTCTACCACTTGAGCCATAGTTACACTTCTGGTCTTTTTGGTGCTTAATTAGAGATAAGAGTCTCAGAATTTCCTGCCTGTGCTGGCTTTGAACCACAATCCTCAGATCTCAGCTTCCTGAGTAGCTGAGATTACAGGTATGAGCCACTGGCATCTGGCCTTAAGCACCTTAAAAATTGTGACAGAGTGCTGGCCTAGCATGCACGAAGGCCCGGGTTCGATTCCTCAGTACCACATACATAGAAGAAGCTGGAAGTGGTGCTGTGGCTCAAGTGGTAGAGCTCTAGCCTTGAGAAAGCCCAAGAACAAGGCCCAGACCCTGAGTTCAAGCCCAGGACTGGCAAAAAAAATGTGTTAAGATTCACTGGACACAAAACTCAACACTTAGTCATCTTTAATTGTGCAATCCAGTGGCAATAAGTGCATTCTCTGTGTATGGACGTCACCTCCATCTGTGCGCAAGACTCTCCTCTAAGCCACACTGCCTCCCTGGCTCTGCTCCCCCACCATCCCTCCCAGACCCCCCTCCCTGTGCTGCTCTCCCTTCCTCCCAGACCCCCAACCCTGGCTCTGCTCCTCCTCCCTCCCAGACCCCAGGCTCTGCTCCCCCACCATTCCTCCAAGCCCCCCTTCGCTGCTCCCCCTCCCTCCCAGACCCCACCTCCTTACACTGCCTGTCTCTGGGGGATTGTCAGCTCTGGTGGCCTCCTGTGAGCTCCCTGTCACCTGTCTAGCTCAGACATGAGGCTTGTAGGCCTGTGGGTGTTTCCCCATCAGCTCTCCCCCCACCCTCCAGTCCAACGCAGGCGGCTCTGGGTATGCTGGTTCTGACCTGGCCACAGGCGGGCACTGAGTCACTGAGACACTGCTGTCACCTGGGCTGCTGTGACACCCAGCTCCCGGCACACAGACTGCTTCAGGGCCATCTTCTCTGCAGTTCTGCAGGTCAGATGTCAGAGATCCAGAACCATAATGCTTCCTTCCTCCCAGAGGCTTGCGATGGAGGCTCTCTGCTCTCCGCTGGGGCTCTGACTGTCCGCTCCAGCCTCCACTTCTGCGTTTTCTCCTCCCTGCTCTTTGTTCTTACGAGAGACCAATAATTGGATTTAAAGCTCATGCTAAAGCAAAGGTGACCGTGTGTGTATGTGTGTGTGTGTGTGTGTGTGTGTGTGTGTGTGTGTGTGCGTGCACGTGTACGTGCGTGTGCGTGCGTGCGTGCGCGTGCACAATCCCGAGGCTTGAATCCCTGGGCACTCACTGTTCTTTAGCTTTGTTGTGCAAGACTAGAACTCTCCCTTTGAGCCCCAGCCCCAGCTCTGGCTATTTGGAGATCAGCGTCTCAGAGACTTTCCTGGATATTTGGAGATCAGCGTCTCAGAGACTTTCCTGGCTGATCTGGCTTTGGACTGAAATTCTCAGATCTCTGCCACTCGAGTCGTTAGGATTATACGTGGGAGCCACGTTGCCCAGCGAAAGACGACCGTCGTCTTAACAATCCTCAGGTAACCCCTTCCACAAAGATCCTAATTTCAGGGTTGGTCACGGAGGACCCGAGGTTCTGGGGGACCTGAGTGTGACTGAATCCTCTTCCTCCTGCGGCAGGTGCCCAGTCCCAGCAGCAGACCTCACGACTCTGGGGCAGCAGGCTGTCTGTCGTGGCAGGTACTGCCCAGTGCTCTCCCCGCCTCCCCCGGCATCTGCTGCAGCCCCAGCTGGGCTCTAGACTCCGTGGCCGTTCTGACTCGCAGTCCCGGTCCTCTGCTCACCTGCCCTGGTGGTGGGGGTGTCTCTGAGGGGGCTCTGGGTTCTTGCCACGCATGCACGCCTGGCCCTGGAGCCTGAGCCTCAGGGCTGACCCCCACCGTGGCTTCTCAGGGGATGGGGGCTGTGCTTCCGGCTTCCACTGGGGGCGTCAAGGCAGTGAGCTCCGAGGCGCTCTGGGGACGGGTGCCGGACCAGCAGCCAGGCCTTGGAGAGTCCCAGAGCCCTGGGCACCAGGGCTGCGATTGCCAACCATCTCTGCGGCTCCTTGGCCTGAGATTGTTCCAGACTGGCCTGGAGAGCGCGACGGAGCAGAGGTCCTGCACTCCTCCTCTGCTGTGTGTGGGGCCACCACCTGGTCTCACCGCCCTGGAATCCACAGGAACTGCACTGCTGGCTATCTTCGGACCTGCCCTAGTGCAAGAGGAAGGTGTGGCTTCAGGGCCTCTGCTCGCAATCACCTCCACACCCCTCAGAGAGGAAGAGCTAATGGGAGGGAGGCTCCCGCCGTCCTGAGTGCTCACTCAACACAGAGCCCCGCAGGACCGAGCCCCACAGACAGAGCAGGTCCCTCGCCAGTGTCCGTCCCGTCCTGCCTGCTGTCATGCCACATGTCCACCAGCGACAGCCAGCTGGGCATCTGATAGCCCTTGGGCTCATGGTACAAGTATACCAAAGGGGGCCTCCCTCCCTCCCCACCCCACACCCTGTGGTCACCAGGAGGTGAGGGGGCAGAAGAGCCTTATCACAACTTGAGCTCAGACCTGCAGAGCTGTGACAAATAAAGTTGTTTCCATCATCAGTTAAGCAATCTGCTGCCCCGGGGCAATTCTGTCTAGACCGCTGACCTCAGATCTTCCCTGCCCGGGGAACTGGGGAAGTGGGAAGTGGGAATTGGGATCCACACTGGCCCCAGCCCGGCCGCTTCTGCTCTGGAGTGTCCTGGAGGCCCCAGTGTAGAACCTCTGCTCCTGCCAACACGCCACCCCCCATCCCCGCTCCTGCCAACACGCCACCCCCCCATCCCCGCTCCTGCCAACACGCCACCCCCCCATCCCCGCTGGGGCCTCTGCCAGCTTTGAGCTGGAGGCTGATGAGGAAAGAGTACCTGGTCCCGAGGCCGACTCCGTTCCGAGGCTGGCTAAGGCTGTTTCCATCCTGCAGTTCCCCCCCTCCCCCAGTGCCTGGCCCCGCACACCTCAGCCTGGTCCTCAGGGGTGGCTCAGGAGCAGGGGTTCAG
This sequence comes from Megascapheus bottae, assembly GCF_031878675.1. Lineage (NCBI taxonomy): Eukaryota > Metazoa > Chordata > Mammalia > Rodentia > Geomyidae > Megascapheus > Megascapheus bottae. The sequence continues at coordinate 89,980,030 of NC_143511.1, read as the reverse complement.
CTGGGGGGACACGAGCCACGTGGGCCCGGGCCAGGTGAAGCAGTGCCTCTCCTCTGCTTTGGCAGCTCTGTTGGACCTCTACTTCAATATTTGGGGTCTAGCCCGGAGGCAGTTGGGGGCTGTGACGTGGATATCCCCTGAACTCCCGTAAAGAGATGACGTCGTCCCAGGGGACAAAATGGGCAGATCCGGGTTTATCAACTACCGAATCTGCCACAGGACAAAGCCAAGGCCCGGGGACAGCCCCGGGGGTGCTGTCATCATCCACCATAGCCAGACTGAAGGTTGGCTGAAACCTGTGGGCCCAGGTTCTCACGGCCACCAGCACCCCACCGCTGCCCAGGGCTGGAGCCACTGTAGGGCCAGGCCCACCCCAGCTGGGGTGGCGTAGGAGCCAGCCAGGGCCCCACACACGGGCTGGCCTGTCTTCCAGACATCTGAAAACACCCCCCACCCAAGCACTCCCTCCCACCGCTGCTTCTACCCCGCCTGAGTCAGTCCACACTCCCCTAGAACCTGGATGCAGTATCAGGCCATTGGGGCTCATGCATGTGACCCCAGCTACTCAGCAGGCTGACATCTGAGCATCGTGGTTCAAAGCCAGTTCAAACTCTGTGTGATTCTCAGCTGTGACGAACCACTGACAAGCTGCACCAGAGCTGCGGCTCAGCTGGCAGAGCACTACATTGAGCAAAAGAAGCTCCGGGACAGCGCTCAGGCCCCGAGTTCAAGCCCCAGGACTTAGGAGGAGGGGGAGGCAAGGCGGGGTGGGGTGGGAGGGATGCCAGGACTCATAGAAACAGGTTGGGAGGTGGAGTGAGGCGGCGGTCTCATGTGTGCCAAGGTCCTGGGGTGCAGCCAGAGCTTGTCAGGGCTGAGAATCCCAAGGAAGAGCCCTGGACTTCCCACACCCTCACTCCCAGGCAGGCAGCCTTAGCTACCCTGGGTGAAGCCCTGCGAGCCAGCGAGCCAGAGATGGTCAATCAGGTGTCCACAAATTTGCCTGGCCAGGCCACTCGGGAAGAGGTGGAGGGAAGGTGTGCCAGGTATAGAAAGAGCGCAAGGGAGGAAATTTGGGAGGCTTCCTGGGTGGGGAGGGTGGTGGTGCCCAATTTGTGCCCTCTGGTCCTGGTATCCAGTGCTGTCCCCTTCCGCTTGCTGTCCCAGGAGGCTGCAGAGGGGTTCTATGGCCAGTCTCTCATCCCCACTCCCCTGCAGGGAGGAAAGCGGGCAAGCTTCTGGGTAGATTCAACACCTACGCCCACCCTCCACGCAGAGCTCGGAAGTGGAGTTTCCCCTGCACAAAGCCTTCCTGGGCCTTCCCTAGGAAGGAAAGGGTTCTAGACCAAGGTGTCTTCCGAGGGCTTGGGGTTCTGTGCACTGGCCCCTGGCCCACAGGCCTCCCCCGCCCAGTCCTGTCTGTCCCACCATGAGACCTTGGCAGAGGCTGCTGCATTTCCTGGGAATGCCGGGCCTCTCTCTGCTCCCCTGGGTCTTGGGACCACTCTTCCAACACTTGGGGTGCGTACATACAGCTGGTGGCCATGACTTTGGTGCCAGTGCAAGGCTGGGTCCCCAGGGCCAGCCCAAAAGTTCCCTGAAACAGGGGAGGAGGGGCACACATGGCCACTGCCTCCCCTCAGAGGGCTCAGGACTCTGCAGGCCAGGACTCAGAGTGAGCTGAATTCCCTCAGGCCCCAGTGTGTCCCCAGGGACCCCTGCCCACCCTAGGCTTTGGGGACAAAATGACTGGAGGCCCCTGCTGCCCAGTGAGGGCTGCAGAGGGGGCCATGCCTGTCCAGGTCCCTTCCTGCCCAGCCCCTCTGGGGTCCCAGGGGCCTGAGGGACCGTCTGGACCAGCCCCAGAGGAAATCCTTGAATTTTCCAGGGGGAATAGAAACAAACTTCCTGTTTACTTCCTGGGGAATTGTATGGGTGGGAAAGCCGAGCGGCTGGGGTGCAGGGAGGGTTAACTCCTTCTCCTCCTCCTCCTCTGGGCTGGATTGTTCCACCCCCCCCCCCCCACACACACACCATGCCTGTGCTGCTTCCTCCAAACTGAACCAGGAAACGCACCCCCTCCCCCCAGGCAGAGGTGGGCTCGGAGGCCTGGGGTGCACACCTGAGGCTCTGGCGGCTGGCAGTTCTGGGGAGGCGCTCTCCTCACCCTCCCCACCGCGGGGAGGAGCACGGCAAACCCACAGGCTCCCTGGGGGAGCCCCCCCTCCGCAGGCTGGGGGGCGGAGGGGCTGTGTCTGCAGCGAGTTCTCCCATGACTTCACCGGAAGGGCTGAGCGGGAGGCTCGCAGTGGCCGCTGATGCAGTCAGAGCCCCCCTGCAGCTGCCTTCCCCAGGCCAGGCGCCCCAGTGTCCCTCCAGCCACGGCCAGGTCGGGGTGCAGTGGCCAGGGCGGGCAGTACATCTGCTGAGACCTGGACTCCTCACAGCCCTACCCGACGGAGGCAGAGAGCGCAGGGATGCACGAGGCCTCTGCAGCCCTCTGGCTGCGAAGCGGTGCCCTGTGGCGAGGAGCGTGGGCGCCGAGGGTGACCCCAGCACACTCGGGACCATGCCCGACCGCCTGGGCTTCTCCAGAAGGGGAAATGCGCTGGGCAGGGCAGCCTCTTCTTGGGGCTGTGGGGAGCTTGTACGGGCAGCCCGGAGCCTCTCCTGCCTAGGGCCTAGCCTAGAAGAGGCCCCGAGCTTCTCGCCCGCCTGGTCACCCGCTCTCCAGCCCGGCCCCTTCCCACACACCAGCCAGGCTGCAGCCGGAAACATGACCTTCAGGATGACCGGCAGGCCCGCCCCCAGGCACTGGTTCTCACAACCCCAGCAGCCCGACCATGGCTCCCTCAGGCTCCCCCCGGCCGCGCCCCTGCTCCCGCTGGGCCCCTCTCCCGCCCCCACTTGGAGGAAAACGCCAACCAGATGTTGGGACTGTCGCCATGGGGGGTGGGAGGAAGGGCTCTGCTCCGGGAGCCCAGCCTAGAAGGAGCGGGCGGGATCTGAACAGGGGCTGGGGACACAGGAGCTGAAGAGACCCAAGTCCTCTCCCCACAGCATGGAGGGGAGGTGGGGAAACTGAGGCCTGCGAGGCCCCTAGGCTGGCCCTGCCGGGACTGTGAAGCCAGGGCTCCTGGTGGATTCCAAGTGGATTCCAAGTGGGGCTCTGGGGCTCTGCCCACTTCTGCCTCCCTAGCCTGCCTGTGATTGCGCCCTGAGGCCAGCGGGCACAGCAGGCACAGGAGGCCATGCTTTGGCACAGTAGGGTCACAGGCAAGAGACAGCGGCGTGGCTGGCCTGACCTGCTGTCACCACCCAGGGTTCCTGGAGTCTCTGCAAGGCACCACTCTCACTGGAGACACGGCCCTGGGGTCGGATCCCAGATCCCATGACAACGCCATGCTTCTGTCCTGAGCGCACACGCACATCCACACATCCACGTGGACACATGAGTGTAACACGCCTGCACACACATACCCACACTCGAGTGCAGCCACGTGTGTGGATGTGTGCTCACATGTGTGTACATCTCAGACAGATCACACACACACTCACACACTCACTCACACACACACACACACTCACACACACACTCACTCACTCACTCACAGGCTGCAGTCACCACTAAGATTATGTACGTAGCCTGGCTCCCAGGCTCACGCCTGCAATCTCAGCCACTCAGGATGCTGGGATATGGAGGATCGGTTTGAAGCCAGCCTGAGCAGAAAAGTCCAAGAGATTCTATCTTCAAGTAACCAGCTAAAAACTGGAAGAATGCCTCAGTGGTAAAGCACCAGCTATGAAGGAGAAGGCTGAGTGTGAGGCCCCGAGCACAAGCCCTGGTACAGAAAGAAAAGGGAACAGACACAAAGAGACAGGTCGTGTGTGTACACTCACACATCAGCATGTGGGTGCACCCGTGTGTAAATGGCCCACAGGCTGTGGACAGCCACCCAGGTGAGCGCGCACCTGTGAATGCACACACTGTGTTTAGACGCGGGTGAGCAGGGCTCCATGAACCTGCACCCACATGCTAACGGTGCTGGTCCCCGAGACCTAGGCCCAGGCAGAGATTTAGGGAGCCGGGCCAGTGTCTGGCCCTGCCTGGGGGCAATGTGACCTCCAGTAGGTTGCTTGCTCTCCCTGGGCCTACCTCAGTTTCCCCCATACATGGGCTGGTGACCCCAGGAGGGGAGGATGGGCTGTGGCTCATGACCCCAGGTCCAGTGGCTGGGCCGGCAGCGAGCGTTTGTTCCCAGGCTCGTGGGAAGCGGCGGTGGGTGGAAGGAAGGCCGGCTCCAGACAGCCCAGGACAAGGGTGAATGCCGGTGGCCCCTGGGGCGCCATTGTGAGAGGACGGCTTGGAAGGAGGGAGGAAGTGGGGGGGGCAGACCGTGAGTGGAGGTCAGTGAAGCCTGCGAGGTACAGCTGCATAGACCCCACCCCAGTGCAGCAGACTTCCAGCCGGAGGCCCGGGGACGGGGGTGGGGGTGGGGAAGGGGGTGGGGGTGGGCACCTCCAGAATACTGGGCTTGTGCCCTCATTTCTGCGGGAAATGGAGGACCATCTGAGTGTCCAGAATTGTCATGGCCACACGCCATGGGTAGGCAGAGTGTGGGGCTGGGGCGGAAATCAGGGGAACCTGCTCTTCTCCCGGCCCAGAGGCCAGGTAGTGAGAGGCCACTGGTGGTGGGGCTCAGCAACCCCGAAGGCCCCGCTGTCACCAGCTGCTGGGCCCCACCCAGCAATCACGTCAGAAGACCCTCCTACCCTCTCACCCAGTACACTGCACCCCAGGCTCCTGGTGGACGTCTGTGTGGAGGGTCACGGCCCTCAGCCTGGCAGCACACCTATGTGAGGAGGAGGGACCCCGCGCCACCCCTGCTCTGCAGACTTGCTGGGGTGGCGTCCCTGGCTGAAGGACTGCGGTGTCCAGTGGAGGCAGCGGCTCAGGGGGCCCAGGCCTTGCAGGCCACCCCTGCTCCCCGGGTGGGTGGTCTGCCTCCTTGCTGTGGCCCCCGAGGCTGGGCACTGAGCAGGGGGCAGAAAGGGGACACCTTCTGTGAGCCCGGGGCCTGGGAAGCCAGCGGCAGGTGCGTCCCCAGTCTCCGAGGCCCAGCCAGGCCCAGGCTAGGGTTTCTTGGGCTGGTGCCTGCCCTGGGCTGGGCACTCCCAGCATGGGGAGCCCGCTGCCCCGCTCCAGGGCGCCACAGAAACGTCCTTTTGTTGGAGGAACAAAGCAGCTTTGAGCCAGGCCTTATCTCGGCCACAGGGAGACGGACGCCATGGATCCCAGCAGGGGAGGCGGGACGCCATAGATCTGGGCAGGTGTGGCTGGCCAGCCTAGAAGGGAGCCCCGTCAGGGGAGGCAGAGCACGGCCCCCAGAGGGTCTGGGAGGGGGGTGGGCTCCTGGGGCCTCCCTCGACCAGCAACCACATGGGCTCCAGAGGGAAACAGCAGGCTCCTCAGATAAGGCTGCAGACACAGGAGTGCAGGCAGATACAGGTGGACGCAGGCAGGGACAGGTAGACACAGGCAGGGACAGGTGGATGCAGGCAGGCCCAGGTGGACGCAGGCAGGGACAGGTGGACACAGGCAGGCCCAGGTGGATGCAGGCAGACACAGGTGGATGCAGGCAGGCCCAGGTGGATGCAGGCAGACACAGGTGGATGCAGGCAGACACAGGTGGACGCAGGCAGACACAGGTGAACACAGGCAGACACAGGTGGACACAGGCAGGGACAGGAGGACACAGGCAGGGACAGGTGGACGCAGTCAGGGACAGGTGGATGCAGGCAGACACAGGTGGACACAGGCAGGCCCAGGTGGACACAGGCAGGGACAGGAGGACGCAGGTAGACACAGGTGGATGCAGGCAGGGACAGGTGGACGCAGGCAGACACAGGTGGACGCAGGCAGGCCCAGGTGGATGCAGGCAGACACAGGTAGACCCAGGCAGGCCCAGGTGGACACAGGCAGGGACAGGAGGACACAAGCAGGGACAGGTGGATGCAGCCAGGGACAGGTGGACGCAGGCAGACACAGGTGGACGCAGGCAGGGACAGGTGGACGCAGGCAGGCCCAGGTGGACGCAGGCAGGCCCAGGTGGACGCAGGCAGACACAGGTGGACGCAGGTAGGCCCAGGTGGACACAGGCAGGGACAGGTGGACGCAGGCAGGGGCAGGTGGACGCAGGCAGGCCCAGGTGGATGCAGGTAGGCCCAGGTGGACGCAGGCAGACACAGGTGGACGCAGGTAGGCCCAGGTGGACGCAGGCAGGGACAGGTGGACGCAGGCAGGGGCAGGTGGACGCAGGCAGGGGCAGGTGGATGCAGGCAGGCCCAGGTGGACGCAGGCAGACACAGGTGGACGCAGGCAGGGACAGGAGGACACAGGCAGGGACAGGTGGATGCAGGCAGGGACAGGTGGACGCAGGCAGACACAGGTGAACACAGGCAGACACAGGTGGACGCAGGCAGGGACAGGTGGACGCAGGCAGGGACAGGTGGATGCAGGCAGGAGCAGGTGGATGCAGGCAGACACAGGTGGACGCAGGCAGGCCCAGGTGGACACAGGCAGACACAGGTGGACGCAGGCAGGCCCAGGTGGACACAGGTAGGGGCAGGTAGACGCAGGCAGGGACAGGTGGACACAGGCAGGGACAGGTGGACACAGGCAGGCCTCCCTCAGCTGGGCCCAGATGGTTGCAGGTCTTCCTCCCCTGTTGATGGTGAGCTGAGGGTCTGGGCCCCTGCCTTGGTCCCTCTGCAGGTGACACTGATGCCGGAGCAGTGTGAGGGCAAAGCCTGCTCCTGCTGGATAGGGAGCGTCCCAGGCTCTACAGTGAGCAAGTGAGTCAGGGAATGAACGAGTGAGCGATAATGAAAGAGTGGGTGACGAATGAATGACTGCACGATGAAGCGTGAGTGAGGGGGAAGGAAGAAGACTGCTCCTTTCCTACCTGGAAGTCTCCCTCCTGGACTCAACAGTGTCCAGAGGACAAGGATGGGAGCTGGGGTCCCCTAAGCTACAAGACAAGAGGCAGGAGAGAATTCACCTTGCTGGATGAAGTGGGGGTGTCAATTAAGGCTGGCTGGCAATAACCTCACATGGCTCTCTGCTCGGTCTCTGTGCCCCCATAGATCCCAGCATGTAAAGCCCTATCCCTGCCCACCCCCCAGCTGCAGTGAGGAGGGGAGGCCAACCCACTGGATGCTAAATCCCTTACCCCAGTGTCAGCAAGAGGGCAACAGAGCCGAGGGGACTTAGCACAGGATAAGGAGGAGACTTCAAAACAGTGGGAAAAGATATGTGACCCCAGAACAACATCCACTGCCGGGAGATCAGATTTCCATCTGGAAGAAATAAACCCCTGCGGGGCCGGGAGTTTGGCCTAGTGGTAGAGTGCTTGCCTAGCATGCATGAAGACCCGGGTTCGATTCCTCGGTACCACATACATAGAAAAAAGCCGGAAGTGGTGCTGAGGCTCAAGTGGTAGAGCTCTAGCCTTGAGAAAGTCCAAGGACAGTGCTCAGGCCCTGAGCTCAAGCCCACAACTGGTAAAAAAAAAAAAAAAAGAAATAAACCCCTGCTTATAGCTCCCAACTCACATCAAAATAATTTCAGGATGAAGATGAACAGTGGGGCGGGGGAGGAGCAAGACAACACAACAAACAACAACAACAAAGCAATCCTACAGACTTTAGGTGGAAACTTCCTCTGATCCACTCCACACACGTACCAATTACAGTTCATCTCCAAAAGTACCAAGTTCAGAACAGCTAAGAACTGCATTAAGCACTAAAGTCTGCTGTTTAGCAAAATGGAGAATGTATTTGCAAACTATAGCTCATAAAATTACTGTCCTGTCTATATAAAGAGCTCTGACAAACCAATGCAAGGTTAACAACCCAGAAAGGGGGAGGAGTGAAAATGCCAAGGATATGAATGGAGACCACAGGAGAGGAAAGAATCAAATGACGGCCACACTCAGTCTGGGTGACAGGCGTGTGCGTCTTACACTACTAACACTGCATGTGTACACATTTGCCTAAGGAATCAGCAGTCCCTGAGATTGGTGGAGAGGAAGCAGGGAAGCACCATGTGTAGATGTCCTCACCCTCTGAAGAGGGTGATCTGTCACAGCCACACACCCTCATACCCTGATCTAGGAAAATCTCCCACCCACAGGGACACTGTGACACAGTTCCTGAGATCAGCAGATAAAACGACCAACAACAACTAAGTTGCCTTCTAGGGACCCTGCAGGCACTGTGGAATATTCTACCAGAAAGAATAGGTTTGGTTCCATTGGTGCAAGAGGGTAGCAGAGAGACCAGTGGGTTCCCTATGGGCCCTATGTGGCCAGGGCCGAAGGCCTGCGGGAGAGGGGCCTGGCCGCAGGGGTGAGCCTGGACGCTCTCTCCGCGGGGCACTAAGCTTTGGCAGCAGGTGAATGAGCTCCCATTTTGCCCAGTGGAAAACATTGCTATGCTAGGCAGGCAAAACTCAGCCCTCACCAAGAGGACTCTGGCTTCTCAAATTAAGACCTTGCTGAGGTCACATCCCACCCCTGTCCAGAATCCCAGCAGAGAGAGAGTGGGGGGCGGGGAGGCCTGAGCTCCCAGTTCTATGGGTCCAGACAATGCGGGGTCTGGACAGCCAGGCTTGGGGGGTTTTGGGGGGTGAGTATTTACACAGCTAGCTCCTTGGCCCTGAATGGGGGGTGCAGGCATCCCAAGAATGCTCCAGAGGCACTGAACCTCTCAGCAGGGGCCTTCTTCTCAGCACCCAGGGCTAAGCCAACTTCTGGATCTCCCACCACGACTCACACCTGTGGAGACGGAGGCTGGGAGACTGTGTGTCTTGGCCAGGACTGATGAGGGCCACCGAGTGCATGCTTCAGGGCCCCACCCTGGTGTCCCCGTGCTCCTGGTGAGCTCAGACGTGGGACAAATGGGAAACTCCATCCTGAGAGGCATCTGCCTTCTGCCAGTGGTGGGCCCCTCGCAGAACAGCAGTGAGGGGTCAGTGTGCAGAGACCCCGAGGACAAGATCCTCAGAGGGGATGCGGGGCCTGAGAGCGGTGACCACAGCTTGAAGCTGCAGCCCCGGCCAGCATGGGCTCCGCTCCACACAGAACCACACGGCCCCCGCGCAGCTCCCCGGTACTCTTCACCACCCCCAGAGTGTGGGCTCTGTGGGTCCCATGGCAGGGGCACTGTGGTACGAGCCGCCCAGCCCTGTGCCAGTGCACAAGACTTGATGCCACACTGCCCGGGCCCCCACCCAGCCTGGTGTGGGAGCTCTGAGCTGTGGGGTGCAGGAGGCCAGAGTGATGATAAATGTCAAACCGAGAGGCCCTAAGCCAGTAGCCAGAAGTGTCCAGGCGGCTCCCCTTGACCCCTGGCTTGCAGAAGTGGGCACAGAAGAGGTTCTCTGGGTAAGACCTGGGCTGGGCTGCCAGAGGCCAGGAGGGAGAATCGGAAGCTGATGAAAGGACAGGGGCAGGTGAGTCACTGGGGAGAAAGAAGGAGGGGAGAAGCCAGACCTTGGGGAGATGGAGGACCCGGGGACAGCTGGCAGGCCCAGGGCCTTGTTCTGCCCTCCTCCTGCCCAGGGCAGGGACTTAGGCTGTCCTGCAAGAGGTTGCAGGGAGGGTGGGTGGCTTTGGTTTCCTCTGGCCTGGTGTCCACAGTCAGGCACACTGGTACTCACGAGCAGGAAGCCCGCCTGGACCTGGGCACAGGCAGGACCACAGGGGCTCCTCCCCTGCTCGCGGGGCAGCGCTGGCCCAGCTGGCTCCTTGGGTCAGTCCTGTGGTAAGAGGACAGTCTGGGGGGCACAGGCCACATGTACCCAGGACAGCAGCTCTGCCCAGACGCGTTCACCGTGCACTCTTTGCCAGAGGCGCCGTGCCCAGCCTTAGTTCCCCTACTTATGAAGTGGCTGCGGTGACTGCTCAGACTGCACAGGACCAGCCATGCAGTGGTGACCGTCGCTCCTGTCCATCAGAGAACACCGAGAAGACACGTGGTGGTGGTGTGGGGACGGGTGGGCCTGGTCCCCAGCACCAGGGCAGCCAACTCACAGGGGAGTTGAGGGACAGCGGCAGAAGAGCAACGGGGCCAAGGACAGGGCCAGGCGAGAGCTGCGGGCTTGGCTGGGAGCCGGGGAGGCCGGTCTGGGGAGGGGCAGCTGCGGAGGCCCGCACAGACTGACCACAGGCCTGCTCAGGAGGCACAGAAGGTCTGGGTGTTGATGGGCCCAGGTGGGCAAACTGACCTCCCCATCACTGCCTGTAACACCTGGAGTGAGAGCCTGGCCCTCCCACAGGGACAGGAGCCATGCTGCCACACGGCCACGTGGGGCCACAGAGTAGCCCTGGATGGGACCTGGCCTGGGCCTGGCATGGGCGTCTGAGCCTCCCACCCTCAGGCTGGGAAGTGCAGAGGAGACTGCAGTCACCTCGGGAGGAAGCCTGAGCTTACTGGGGGCCCAGGGCTACTTTGTAGCTGCCAGCGAGGCTGCTGGGGAGGGGTGAGCAAGGAGTCTGGGGTTGGGGGTGGGAGGGGAGGAGAGGCCACTGGAGAGTTTCAGAGGGAAAGCAGGGGGACAGGATGGGCAGGGACAGCCTTGGGGGAAGGGGAGCTGAACCCAGGGCCCCACCAAGGGCCTACAGGCCGGGCGCTGGGGTGCTGGGAGGCAGAGCCCACAGGCCAAGTGCAGGCCATCCTCAGGCAAGAAGGGCTTCAGCCTGACCTGCCTGGCCTCCCAGCTCCTCGTCTGACCCTGGCTCAGCTCCCTGCCTAGTTGGATGCATGTGGTGGTAGCACAGCAAAAGGGATGCCTGGCCCCAGGGACCCGCTGAGGTCGGAAAGGCAGCAAGAACCCTTCAGACGCAGGGCCAGAGCCCACTGGCCACCCCGGGTGTGGGCGGGAGGGCAGGAGGGCGGGGGAGGAGAGCTGTTCCTCAGGCCGAGCTGGGCCTGGTGCAGCCTCGCCAGCTTCCTGGGGTGTCCAGGGGAAAGCAGGCGCTTGGCCTCTCTTCAGAGTGGGACCCGGCCCTCCACCACTGGAAGATGGAGCTTTCGGGAGGGACAGGGAGGGACAGGGAGGGGTCTGTTCCTGTGCCCCGCGTTAGAGGGCTGGGCTCCCCCCCCTCCAAGGCCCTGCTACCTGTGCCCGCGGGGCCCTGAGGGGGGGACGCTCAGAGCAGGGGGGAGGGGCGGGAGCAGAGGGCAGCAACCTGCCCTGCTGGGAGCCCGACGAGGTCCTTTGAGTTTCCTGTACTTTGTGGTCCTAGGGCTCCTCTGCCTCTACGTGTGGTCACCATCTTGTCCCCATCGGCCACTCTCTCTCTCTCTCCTGGGGTTTCTGCTCCGGGCACTTCACAAGATCGAGGCTGTGCATCACGGGCATGGCCGTCCATCACGGGCATGGCCGCGCATCACGGGCATGGCCGTCCATCACAGACATGGCCGCCCATCACGGGCATGGCCGCGCATCACGGGCATTGCTGCGCATCACGGACATGGCCGTCCATCACGGGCATGGCCGCGCATCACTGGCATGGCTGCGTATCGCGGGCATGGCCGTGCATCACGGGCATGGCTGTCCATCACGGGCATGGCCGTCCATCACGGGCATGGCCGTCCATCACGGGCATGGCCATCCATCACGGGCATGGCTGTCCATCACGGGCATGGCTGTGCATCTGGCTTTCCTGGCTGCACATGGCTCCCCAGAGCCCACCGCATTATCCCACTCCTCCAGCCCCTCTCACTATTCCCTGTCCTCAGTTCCCTCCTCGGGTACCCCCTCTTCCATTCCTCCTGTGTCCCCTCTCCATGCCTCTCAGGCTCTGTGGCCTCTGCCTGCCCCTGGAATAGTCCAGTTGGCAGCCCCGAGAGGAAGCCAGGGCTGCCCCAATTTTCAGGTGAGAGGCCCAGGAAGCGAGCCGGCCCCGACTGAGGTCACTAGAGCTTCCCTGCCGGTCCCCCTGGTGGGCTCCTCCCCCGACCAGAGGAGTAGGGGTTCCCTCAAAAGTGAGGGGTCTGCTGCGCTGGCCATGGCTCTACATGAAGAAAGGGACAAGGGAGCCCTAGTAGGGACAGCCCAGCAGGCTGGGTCACCCCACCTCATCCTGCAGGGAGGAGGAGTTCACCCCACTTAGCCTTGTAATTGTTTGCGTCTTGGGTGCAACAGTGAGATGATTAACAGTGAGGAAGTCGTGGTTTGTGCCTGGCACAGCTAACACAGTTGGTCTGCAGCAGTGGGCACTCCCTGCTGGCCTGGCCTCCTCCATCTGCTCCCGGGCCAGCCTGGAACAGTGTCTACAGCAGAAGGAAGAGGAGCAGGGAGATGCTTGGGGCCTAGTGATGCCCCTGAGGCCCTCCTGGCTCTCCTTGCAGGCTTGGCTGGGCCAGGGCCCTCAGAGGGATAACTGTCCCTTATGCCAGCTTCCCTGGCCAAGGCTAGACGCACCGGTCTAGGAGTGGTTCTTGCCAGACACCTTTTTGACTCCTCCTCTTGACATGGGCACGGGACCTGGCTGGTTCTGCGGTGAGGATCCAACCCTCTCTCCAGGGATGCTAAAAGCTGCAGGAACCCCAAGGCCTCTCAGAAGCCCTGAGTGGGCAGAGGTGGCTGACAGCATGGTCTGGTCCCTGTCCTGTCCGTGCCTTCCTCCGCCACGTGACTAAGGTCTCACCGAGCAAATGGGCCTGCCCCACAGTGCTGTGATAACACATCAGGAGAGATAAAGTAACTGTCACCCACCGGCCTGGTCCAGGACCACCTGTAGGCACTGAGAACACAGACAGCTACTCTACAGCCCTCCCAGCCATAGCCCTGACCCTGACCTGACCCAGGCCCTCTTACAGACGCCCTTTACCAAACCCAGCCTCGGGCGGGGCCCACCCTCCACCTTCCCTCATCCAATCCTGGCCGGAGAGCCAAGTCCTTGATGTGGCTGCCCTCTTCCCCCGCCTCCCCCCCAGGTCTGGAGCTCTGGCGGCTCCGCAGCCCTCAGGGGCTCAGGTCCCATCTGACCCTCCCTGTCACCCTCCGTCCCACCTGGGGCTCAGGTCCCACCTGGAGTGTGCCTCCTGCAGGGAGGGATGGGGTTTGGGAACATGGATGGAGGGGCTCAGGGCCCTTGCTGTTGGCCGGTTCTCTGAGAAACCACAGGTTTGGCTGTTTGCCTCCCTAACCTGACCCGGAGACCGAGGCCGGAGCAGGGCCTAGGGACATCTGTGCCTGCAGGAGGGAGACTGGCTGGCTGGGGGGGGGGGGGGCTCTGCTCTGCTATCCACGCACTCCAGCTTGCTCTGGAGTCCCACTCCCCCCTCGGATGAGAGGTGAAGACCAAGGCCTTGACACACAGACTGCCACAGGGAGGAGCTGGAGCGGAGCACAGCGGGACCCGAAGCTGCTCCCCCTCCTCCCTCCCACACACCCTGGAATCCGTGCTCAGCCAGCTGAGCCGTCAGCTGGGACACCGAGCTCTCCCGCTCCCGTCCAGGAGCCTTTCCCACGGCATCAGGACTCTCTACAGACTTCACTCTCGACTGGACAGCACTCAGACAGCCCCCGCTGGCTCTGCCTGGCCCCCGCACGCTCGCACGCTCGAGCGTTTCCAGGCCTCCGGTTATAAATAACGCCGCGGGGGTATGGCTGTGGTGGGTTTTCCGGGTCCCACGTAGAATCACCGGGTCACAAGCTTAGGTCTTGACTGCTTCTTCCCACCGATCCTCAGAAATGTCTGGGATGCATCTGGGGTGGAGGGGGCCGGGTGCTCCCCACACCACGGGGCCAGGTGTCTGACAGGGCACGCAGGAGTGATGCATCCTGCCATGGCCCACCGTCTGTGGGCCTCGTGCCCTATGGCTAACCCAACCCCGGGTAGTTCCCACGCTGCCAGGCGCACAGGGCAGGGTCGGACGATGCCCCCAAGGACTGTCAAACACCTCCCGGAGGCTTCCTCCTGCGAGACAGCCCAAGAGAGGCAGGGACTGGCCAGCAGCCCAGGCTGACCGCTGGCTCCCCTCCCCAGGCTCCTGTGGGGCGCGAGGCCCACGCAGGCTGTGTACTGAGCGAGGCTCCCTCCAGGGGGTCCAGCACGCCCCCTCTGCTGCCCAGGCCGAAGCCACATGGGAAGAGCCACTGCCCTGACTGACGGCCAGCAAGGTGGTGGACACAAAGTCACATTTCCTGCTGACTTGAAACGTTCGCGAAGCCTTTGACCCGGCCCTTTCCTTTCTCCCAGAAGCCTATGGCCCTGTGGACCTTCCTGTTTATCGTACCCCAGAGGCAGGCCTGGGCTGGGACCCGGGGGGCCCGTGTTGGGTTCCAGGGCCACCTGGGCCCTGGGTCACTGGGGATGGCGGAGCTGGCTAGGGCGGGTCACTGTGCAGCCGGCCCTGATCTGGCCTGGCCTTGGCTTGGGTCCTGGCTCATGGTAAGAGCTGTCTCATCTCATGGTAAGTTAAGCTCTGCTCGTTTGCTGCTCCTTAGCAAGGGGTTCCTAAACTTACAGCAGTAGAGAAGGCCCTGGGCACTGCCTGCTAGGGCCCTGCTCAGCTGCCAGAGGGCGGCTACCTGCTCCCCACCCCGCCGGCCCCCTCTGCCCCTGCCCCTCCCCCCAGCTTCCTCCTGTCCATCCGTCCTGACCCAGGCATCCCAGGTAGGCACCTTGCTGGGAAGACGCTTCACCAGCCCAACTGGAGTCTTGCTCGCAGTCCTGGGGCCGGGCTAGTCCCTGCCCAGACCCTTGACCTGGGAGACATAGTCAATGTTGTCATTTCAGATTCACAAAGGGAAAACAAAACAAAAAACACCATAAAGCGCCTGCCTTGCTCACTGAATCCAGACTTTTCATCCCCTTGGCCCACCCAGGGGTTGAGTGGAGTGGGAAGGAATGCCCAGAACACAGCCCAGAACCTCCACGGGAGGCAGGGACAGACCCCGTGCCTACTTCCTGTCCAGGAGCTCCAGCCTACCTGCTGGGCCTGGCATCCTGGGAAAACTCTTCCTGCCCAAAGAAAAACATGTGAGGCTGGAGGCTGTCAGGGGCCCAGGTGGCCCTCGGGGACAGCTGTTGGTGGGCTTCCCTGCGTGGCAGTCCTGGTGAGGCTGGCAGCTGCTCCTTCCATTCAAGGGCACCCCCTCCCCCAGAGCAGAGCAGCTCCCCTGCGTGGACACAGGCAGGCTCCAGCATGCTGGGAGCACCAGCTGTCCACGCAGCTGGGTCCAGACCCGCCTTCCCAGCTCACATGTTCTTGCCAGTCTCTGCCCACGCTCGTTTACCCAGGTGCTCTGGCCCAGCCTAGCGTAGAGCTGCGAGCCTCTGGGATGCAAGGGGCCGAGGCCCGGGGCTCTCGCGGGGCTGAGTGGGTCAGATTTGCTCCTGTGACACAGGCAATTTTATTTCCTTTCAAGAGAAACCAGAACCGGCTGCCTGATGGTGAGGCCCCACACCTCTGCCCCTGCGGTGAGGCTTAAGGTCCCCAGTGCCTGGGTACGGAAACACCTGCTGGCCCAGGAGTAAGGCGGTGGGCGCAGCCCAGCATGTGGGAGAACGTGAGTCGGCCACTTCCCGTGGCGCCAGCGCTTCCCCACCCTGCCCACCACAGCCCCAGCTCATCTGGATTGAGGAAGCTGGCACGGGGCAGGAGGGGGGCGTCCTCGGCCGCAGCGAGGGGCCCATTCCAGGCTCAAAGTGGACAGTGATGCAGCCACTGGCTGGCCTTGGTGGCCTGGCGAGGAAGGGGTGGACCCAGTGTTCGTTATGACAGGCTTTGGGCCAAGGCCGTTCTCAAACAGCCTGCATGGCTGCTGCCCTGGAAGGCAGGCTCGGCCCTGGTCCTGGCTCTGGGCTGGGCGGCCCAGGCTTCCTCCAGGGGGAGGATGTGGGAGCAGCAGGAGCCCGGATCATCTCAAGCGCTGACCGCAGCAAGGCAGGGCCACGTGCTGAGTGGCCACGTAATTTGGGTTATCCTCACAGGTGGCAGAAATGGGTCCATGCCACAGGTGGGGGGCACCCAGGGCACGGAGCCAGATGGCGGCTGTCCACTCCTTCCCTGCCCCCTTCCCCTTAGCCTCATCTCCTTACCTCAGTCCCACAGAATTTGAACTTGCTCCTATTTAGTGCCCACCGTGTGTGTGTGTGTGTGTGTGTGTGTGTGTGTGTGTGTACCTTGGTACTGGAGCTTGAACTCTTGAACTCAGAACCGTGTGTGTGTGTGTGTGTGTGTGTGTGTGTGTACCTTGGTACTGGAGCTTGAACTCTTGAACTCAGAACCGTGTGTGTGTGTGTGTGTGTGTGTGTGTGTGTGTGTGTACCTTGGTACTGGAGCTTGAACTCTTGAACTCAGAACCGTGTGTGTGTGTGTGTGTGTGTGTGTGTGTGTGTGTGTACCTTGGTACTGGAGCTTGAACTCTTGAACTCAGAACCGTGTGTGTGTGTGTGTGTGTGTGTGTGTATACCCTGGTACTGGAGCTTGAACTCTTGAACTCAGAACCGTGTGTGTGTGTGTGTGTGTGTGTGTGTGTATACCCTGGTACTGGAGCTTGAACTCTTGAACTCAGAACCGTGTGTGTGTGTGTGTGTGTGTGTGTGTATACCCTGGTACTGGAGCTTGAACTCTTGAACTCAGAACCGTGTGTGTGTGTGTGTGTGTGTGTGTGTGTGTACCTTGGTACTGGAGCTTGAACTCTTGAACTCAGAACCGTGTGTGTGTGTGTGTGTGTGTGTGTATACCCTGGTACTGGAGCTTGAACTCTTGAACTCAGAACCGTGTGTGTGTGTGTGTGTGTGTGTGTGTGTGTGTGTGTGTATACCCTGGTACTGGAGCTTGAACTCTTGAACTCAGAACCGTGTGTGTGTGTGTGTGTGTGTGTGTGTGTGTGTGTGTACCTTGGTACTGGAGCTTGAACTCTTGAACTCAGAACCTTGTGTTCGTGTGTGTGTGTGTGTGTGTGTGTGTGTGTGTGTGTGTGTATACCCTGGTACTGGAGCTTGAACTCTTGAACTCAGAACCGTGTGTGTGTGTGTGTGTGTGTGTGTGTGTGTGTGTGTGTATACCCTGGTACTGGAGCTTGAACTCTTGAACTCAGAACCGTGTGTGTGTGTGTGTGTGTGTGTGTGTGTATACCCTGGTACTGGAGCTTGAACTCTTGAACTCAGAACCGTGTGTGTGTGTGTGTGTGTGTGTATATCCTGGTACTGGAGCTTGAACTCTTGAACTCAGAACTGTGTGTGTGTGTGTGTGTGTGTGTGTGTGTATACCCTGGTACTGGAGCTTGAACTCTTGAACTCAGAACCGTGTGTGTGTGTGTGTGTGTGTGTGTGTGTGTATACCCTGGTACTGGAGCTTGAACTCTTGAACTCAGAACCGTGTGTGTGTGTGTGTGTGTGTGTGTGTACCTTGGTACTGGAGCTTGAACTCTTGAACTCAGAACCGTGTGTGTGTGTGTGTGTGTGTGTGTGTATACCCTGGTACTGGAGCTTGAACTCTTGAACTCAGAACCGTGTGTGTGTGTGTGTGTGTGTGTGTGTGTACCTTGGTACTGGAGCTTGAACTCTTGAACTCAGAACCGTGTGTGTGTGTGTGTGTGTGTGTGTATACCCTGGTACTGGAGCTTGAACTCTTGAACTCAGAACCGTGTGTGTGTGTGTGTGTGTGTGTGTGTGTGTGTGTGTGTGTGTATACCCTGGTACTGGAGCTTGAACTCTTGAACTCAGAACCGTGTGTGTGTGTGTGTGTGTGTGTGTGTGTGTGTGTGTACCTTGGTACTGGAGCTTGAACTCTTGAACTCAGAACCTTGTGTTCGTGTGTGTGTGTGTGTGTGTGTGTGTGTGTGTGTGTATACCCTGGTACTGGAGCTTGAACTCTTGAACTCAGAACCGTGTGTGTGTGTGTGTGTGTGTGTGTGTGTGTGTATACCCTGGTACTGGAGCTTGAACTCTTGAACTCAGAACCGTGTGTGTGTGTGTGTGTGTGTGTGTGTGTGTGTGTGTATACCCTGGTACTGGAGCTTGAACTCTTGAACTCAGAACCGTGTGTGTGTGTGTGTGTGTGTGTGTATACCCTGGTACTGGAGCTTGAACTCTTGAACTCAGAACCGTGTGTGTGTGTGTGTGTGTGTGTGTGTGTATACCCTGGTACTGGAGCTTGAACTCTTGAACTCAGAACCGTGTGTGTGTGTGTGTGTGTGTGTGTGTGTATACCCTGGTACTGGAGCTTGAACTCTTGAACTCAGAACCGTGTGTGTGTGTGTGTGTGTGTGTGTGTACCTTGGTACTGGAGCTTGAACTCTTGAACTCAGAACCGTGTGTGTGTGTGTGTGTGTGTGTGTATACCCTGGTACTGGAGCTTGAACTCTTGAACTCAGAACCGTGTGTGTGTGTGTGTGTGTGTGTGTGTGTACCTTGGTACTGGAGCTTGAACTCTTGAACTCAAAACCGTGTGTGTGTGTGTGTGTGTGTGTGTATACCCTGGTACTGGAGCTTGAACTCTTGAACTCAGAACCGTGTGTGTGTGTGTGTGTGTGTGTGTGTGTGTGTGTGTGTGTATACCCTGGTACTGGAGCTTGAACTCTTGAACTCAGAACCGTGTGTGTGTGTGTGTGTGTGTGTGTGTGTGTGTGTGTACCTTGGTACTGGAGCTTGAACTCTTGAACTCAGAACCTTGTGTTCGTGTGTGTGTGTGTGTGTGTGTGTGTGTGTGTGTGTATACCCTGGTACTGGAGCTTGAACTCTTGAACTCAGAACCGTGTGTGTGTGTGTGTGTGTGTGTGTGTGTGTGTGTGTGTATACCCTGGTACTGGAGCTTGAACTCTTGAACTCAGAACCGTGTGTGTGTGTGTGTGTGTGTGTGTGTGTGTGTGTATACCTTGGTACTGGAGCTTGAACTCTTGAACTCAGAACCGTGTGTGTGTGTGTGTGTGTGTGTGTGTATACCCTGGTACTGGAGCTTGAACTCTTGAACTCAGAACCGTGTGTGTGTGTGTGTGTGTGTGTGTGTGTACCTTGGTACTGGAGCTTGAACTCTTGAACTCAGAACCATGTGTGTGTGTGTGTGTGTGTGTGTGTACCTTGGTACTGGAGCTTGAACTCTTGAACTCAGAACCGTGTGTGTGTGTGTGTGTGTGTGTGTGTATACCCTGGTACTGGAGCTTGAACTCTTGAACTCAGAACCGTGTGTGTGTGTGTGTGTGTGTGTGTGTACCTTGGTACTGGAGCTTGAACTCTTGAACTCAGAACCGTGTGTGTGTGTGTGTGTGTGTGTGTATACCTTGGTACTGAAGCTTGAACTCTTGAACTCAGAACCGTGTGTGTGTGTGTGTGTGTGTGTGTGTGTATACCCTGGTACTGGAGCTTGAACTCTTGAACTCAGAACCGTGTGTGTGTGTGTGTGTGTGTGTGTGTACCTTGGTACTGGAGCTTGAACTCTTGAACTCAGAACCGTGTGTGTGTGTGTGTGTGTGTGTGTGTGTGTACCTTGGTACTGGAGCTTGAACTCTTGAACTCAGAACCGTGTGTGTGTGTGTGTGTGTGTGTGTGTGTGTATACCCTGGTACTGGAGCTTGAACTCTTGAACTCAGAACCGTGTGTGTGTGTGTGTGTGTGTGTGTGTGTACCTTGGTACTGGAGCTTGAACTCTTGAACTCAGAACCGTGTGTGTGTGTGTGTGTGTGTGTGTATACCCTGGTACTGGAGCTTGAACTCTTGAACTCAGAACCGTGTGTGTGTGTGTGTGTGTGTGTGTGTGTGTGTGTGTGTGTATACCCTGGTACTGGAGCTTGAACTCTTGAACTCAGAACCGTGTGTGTGTGTGTGTGTGTGTGTGTGTGTGTGTATACCTTGGTACTGGAGCTTGAACTCTTGAACTCAGAACCTTGTGTTCGTGTGTGTGTGTGTGTGTGTGTGTGTGTGTGTGTGTGTATACCCTGGTACTGGAGCTTGAACTCTTGAACTCAGAACCGTGTGTGTGTGTGTGTGTGTGTGTGTGTGTGTGTGTGTGTGTATACCCTGGTACTGGAGCTTGAACTCTTGAACTCAGAACCGTGTGTGTGTGTGTGTGTGTGTGTGTGTATACCCTGGTACTGGAGCTTGAACTCTTGAACTCAGAACCGTGTGTGTGTGTGTGTGTGTGTGTGTGTGTGTGTACCTTGGTACTGGAGCTTGAACTCTTGAACTCAGAACCGTGTGTGTGTGTGTGTGTGTGTGTGTGTGTGTATACCCTGGTACTGGAGCTTGAACTCTTGAACTCAGAACCGTGTGTGTGTGTGTGTGTGTGTGTGTGTACCTTGGTACTGGAGCTTGAACTCTTGAACTCAGAACCGTGTGTGTGTGTGTGTGTGTGTGTGTATACCCTGGTACTGGAGCTTGAACTCTTGAACTCAGAACCGTGTGTGTGTGTGTGTGTGTGTGTGTGTGTGTGTGTGTGTATACCCTGGTACTGGAGCTTGAACTCTTGAACTCAGAACCGTGTGTGTGTGTGTGTGTGTGTGTGTGTGTGTGTACCTTGGTACTGGAGCTTGAACTCTTGAACTCAGAACCTTGTGTTCGTGTGTGTGTGTGTGTGTGTGTGTGTGTGTGTGTATACCCTGGTACTGGAGCTTGAACTCTTGAACTCAGAACCGTGTGTGTGTGTGTGTGTGTGTGTGTGTGTGTGTGTGTGTGTATACCCTGGTACTGGAGCTTGAACTCTTGAACTCAGAACCGTGTGTGTGTGTGTGTGTGTGTGTGTGTATACCTTGGTACTGGAGCTTGAACTCTTGAACTCAGAACCGTGTGTGTGTGTGTGTGTGTGTGTGTGTGTATACCCTGGTACTGGAGCTTGAACTCTTGAACTCAGAACCGTGTGTGTGTGTGTGTGTGTGTGTGTGTACCTTGGTACTGGAGCTTGAACTCTTGAACTCAGAACCGTGTGTGTGTGTGTGTGTGTGTGTGTGTGTACCTTGGTACTGGAGCTTGAACTCTTGAACTCAGAACCGTGTGTGTGTGTGTGTGTGTGTGTGTGTATACCCTGGTACTGGAGCTTGAACTCTTGAACTCAGAACCGTGTGTGTGTGTGTGTGTGTGTGTGTGTACCTTGGTACTGGAGCTTGAACTCTTGAACTCAGAACCGTGTGTGT
Source organism: Megascapheus bottae (assembly GCF_031878675.1). NCBI lineage: Eukaryota > Metazoa > Chordata > Mammalia > Rodentia > Geomyidae > Megascapheus > Megascapheus bottae. Next base: position 89,958,882 of record NC_143511.1, on the reverse strand, counting down.
GTGTGTGTGTGTGTGTGTATACCCTGGTACTGGAGCTTGAACTCTTGAACTCAGAACCGTGTGTGTGTGTGTGTGTGTGTGTGTGTATACCCTGGTACTGGAGCTTGAACTCTTGAACTCAGAACCGTGTGTGTGTGTGTGTGTGTGTGTGTGTGTACCTTGGTACTGGAGCTTGAACTCTTGAACTCAGAACCGTGTGTGTGTGTGTGTGTGTGTGTGTATACCCTGGTACTGGAGCTTGAACTCTTGAACTCAGAACCGTGTGTGTGTGTGTGTGTGTGTGTGTGTGTGTGTGTGTATACCCTGGTACTGGAGCTTGAACTCTTGAACTCAGAACCGTGTGTGTGTGTGTGTGTGTGTGTGTGTGTGTGTGTGTGTGTGTGTATACCTTGGTACTGGAGCTTGAACTCTTGAACTCAGAACCTTGTGTTCGTGTGTGTGTGTGTGTGTGTGTGTGTGTGTGTGTGTGTATACCCTGGTACTGGAGCTTGAACTCTTGAACTCAGAACCGTGTGTGTGTGTGTGTGTGTGTGTGTGTGTGTGTGTACCTTGGTACTGGAGCTTGAACTCTTGAACTCAGAACCTTGTGTTCGTGTGTGTGTGTGTGTGTGTGTGTGTGTGTGTGTGTGTGTATACCCTGGTACTGGAGCTTGAACTCTTGAACTCAGAACCTTGTGTTCGTGTGTGTGTGTGTGTGTGTGTGTGTGTGTGTGTGTGTGTGTATACCCTGGTACTGGAGCTTGAACTCTTGAACTCAGAACCGTGTGTGTGTGTGTGTGTGTGTGTGTGTGTGTGTGTGTGTGTGTGTGTATACCCTGGTACTGGAGCTTGAACTCTTGAACTCAGAACCGTGTGTGTGTGTGTGTGTGTGTGTGTGTGTGTGTGTGTGTGTGTGTGTATACCCTGGTACTGGAGCTTGAACTCTTGAACTCAGAACCTTGTGTTCGTGTGTGTGTGTGTGTGTGTGTGTGTGTGTATACCCTGGTACTGGAGCTTGAACTCTTGAACTCAGAACCGTGTGTGTGTGTGTGTGTGTGTGTGTGTGTGTGTGTGTGTATACCCTGGTACTGGAGCTTGAACTC